>NC_056558.1:15554957-15557469 GCF_013358625.1 Macadamia integrifolia
GCGTGATGACTCGGAAGATACATGCATGCATCGGCCTTTCAAAATATTTTATTTTGGAATTGTCTAGTTATGGTATGTCTGCGATTTTAACTATGGTTCTGCAGCAGAAGAGTCTCGAGCTCTTCATTTTATTTTAGCTTTAGTTGAAGCCTTGGTGTTGTCCTTGGTTTTGGGGAAGTCCACCTGTTAAATTTCATACATTTCAGCCTTAACTTGTTATAATACTTGTCATTGGCTTTGTAAACTAGAATCACACGCTTGATGGGGTCTCTGTGTTTGATGAACCATTGCCCATTACTACACCATATGCTATTTGATTTTTAACGAATGCACTTGACTATCGCCAACGAATTGACGAAGTGAATGCCGGACGTTTCATATGGGCTTGGATTTCAGGTTGTCATTAAAACCTCTTCGGATGTTTTCAACCATTTGATTTGGTTACAAAAAAAATGAATAAGTTGATGACTATATTTTGACCTTTACGCGCAACCCAAAAAAAGAAAAAATGTTTTGGTAAAGACAGGTATGACTTGTTCGGATCCCATCGAACCCCAAACTAATATCCTCTCTTTTCTCTTAAAGGTCCAAAATGTGAAGTCTTATGCTTTTTGTTTGAATGTGAAGCCTTATGCCGATAACAACTAGAAATTCTTTAAACATAAAAAGTATAAAAAATTACACAGTTCCATTATCTTGTGACAATGTGGCTCCCTACCAATTTCGATCTCGTAGTCTATCGTGCTCACCCGTGGTAATTATATTATCAGGACGAGCGACCAATGGTTGGAATATGAGGTTCTTAGATGGGACTCGTTCAATAAAAAAAAACCTAATAAATTGACCTGGTCGAGGTGAGTTAGGTTTCATTATCAGAATTAAAACTCTATTGATCACCAGTCTTGGATAGCTCTCAGTGCTTCTGACCCAACCCTCCAGCCCAGAAGGATTCCAATTCCGGCTTATGTCAGTTGGACTTGTAATTCAGCACATCCTAAAATTTGCTCTTGACAAACTTGACCGACAAGCGGATTGATGCAAACAGGTCATGATTTGTGGGCACACATCAGTGCAAGTAGTAATTGGTGTCCGTTGATGCCATGTCTTCGTCATATTCCAACAGAAAAAAGGCAAGGCGAAGGCGAGGTATTATGTATTACCAAACGTCATCACAAATATTACTAAGAAATATGTGCGATGCAGTAGAAAATTTGTAAGATTATATGGGTATTTCTATAAATTTCTTATAGAAAAAGGGTGAATATGCTTAGCGGGTTACCAGAAATAAGGTATGCTAATATTTGACCATTGATGAATTATAATCTATACGTATATGTGACCTAAATAATATCACATGTCAGCTTCTCTCTTCACCTCCTACCGTCGCTCTCTTCTCTGCTCCAAAGACTACTGACTCTGTAAGGTTCGCCGATGGAGTGGTTGTTGTTATCGGCTTCATCTTTGATATTGCCACCTCTGTCTGCTGCTTCGTTGTCAAGCCGATAATCTCTCCATCAAAGGCTTCAATATAACCCAGCTGACTACCCAAACTCTTTCCCCTGAATTCGGTCTCAGCTTATAACCCTAAATGTTGATCAAATCTTTTGCATATACAGCTTCCTTGTTTATTAGATTGATTCTTTTCCGTAAACTAGTTCCCTAAAATCAAGGAACTAAATTACCTTGTATAAAGAAGAAAACTTCTCCTTCACAATGTTTATATTCTTATCCTGACAATAATCAATGGCGTTGAACACCAAACCGATGAGTGGTAGATGGACTACTTCTTCTTCTTTATTTTTATTTTTTATTTTTTATTTTTTATTTTTTATTTTTTCGTTTTAGTGCTAAAAAAATTGGCTTCAGTTCTCTATTCTGGTCTAAAGAAGCAACATTGGACTCTGGATTTTGCTATTCTCGTTTTGCTAAAATTTGCTTGATTAGAGAAATGAAACCATTTGTATCGACATCGATAAATTGAGGGCCTGAAGGGGTGATCGATTGTAAATGGGTTTCTGTCGAAGGTGAAGGAAGCGGTGGTTGTTCCAGTGGTGAAGCTATCCTCGGTTCCTCAAGCATTCTTTGCATTATCCCCATTTCTCTGGAGCAGTAGACATGATATTGAGAAAACCTAAACTTCTTTGCATTATCCCGCATTTCTATTGACAAGGAGACGATGATATTGAGAAAACCTAAACTTCTCTTCGTCGCCAAATCTTTGAAACTCTGCAATGTAGGATAGGTTTTTTTTTTTTTTTTTTTTTTTTTTTAAGCAACAACGATGGTGACACAACAGGGATGAAGAATACTTCGTACAGTAGTTGTCAGAGTATTTCTCTTCCTTTAATATACCTAAGATTAAAATAATAAAAAATGAATCTAACAATGTAAATCAAATTGCCGAAATCCAACGGTTAATAATCGCTAGCATATCCAACCCTAGCCCATTTCTTATATAGGGTTTTATTACGTAATTGTAGTGAGCGTTCTTCCGTTTTTCTATAAGTAAGCT
>NC_056558.1:15557669-15589745 GCF_013358625.1 Macadamia integrifolia
GAATAATTCGGACCGAATCCGAATTAAACCGAATTATTCGGTCCACTTAAACAGTTTTAAAAAAAAAAAAAAACAAAAACAAAAACAAAAAACAATAAAAAAAAAAACCCAATAAGCTTTTTTGACCGAATCCTTAAATTAATCAATCAAATTATTCCGAATAATTCTCCGCCCGAATAATTCCCAAATCCGAATTTGCTAACAATGATCCTGACCCTGCAAAATTTGAAATAATTAAAAAATAAAAAATATTCATAATAAAAAGGTGATAAAAAAAAATCACAAATTACTTGTCATGACTCATGAGGAGGGCTAACATTCAAACAATACAAATAACTCCAACTACTATGGGTAAACAAAGAGGAGATCATCCCAAGAAAGCAAATATTAAAATTTCAATTATTTGTCATGATAAAACAAAGAAATCATCTTAATAAGGCAAACAATACGAAGATCTCAAAACCCATGTCATGTTAAACAAAGAGGGGAATATCCTAAGAAAACAAAGAATCTAAAGTCAAACATCAGGGACAAAAATCAGGGTCGGGTCAATCCATAATTAGGGCCAAAAGTCAGGGTAAAAAATTAGGGTCAAGGTTAGGTTCAGGGCAGGCTGGGTGGGCCAAAGATATCAATCCTTACCCGCCCTGACCCTGACTCAGGGTTAGAAATATCAGGGTTGGGCCAGCCCCCAGGACCAAAAATTTTGGGTCAATACTTGTTCGGGATCAGGGCAGGCCAAGGGCAGGTTCGAGCCATCAGGGCAAAATTTGCACCCCTATGTACATGTGCATTGTGTGATTGCTTTTGTTTTCTCATTCTTTTTTATATTGTTTTAGAATTGTGTTTCTACAAACAAATACTCTAAAAAATATTTAATAATGTGTTTTGTTGTAATCAAAATCAAAATGGAAGACATTAAAATTGAATGCATACCTAAACCAAAGAGATATATACCTGCAATTGACTGGCAACTTGTAATCCAGTTAATCCTGCTACATCCATAAACTCAAGAATGTTTGATGACATAACATCCTGTTCAAGTAAGAGAAACATAACCAACAGAAAATACATTAAACAAAACCAAATCAAGCATACATATATATATATATATATATATATATATAAAGGAGTGGGTTAGGAATGCTAGCAGGTTACAATAGAATTAGGAATGCTGGTGGGATATTAGTCGTAGGATTTGTTCATCCTAAATATAACCATTGGATTAAGAGAAGATGTCTAAACCTTCGATCCACCGCTACTACACCTTATCTCTCCCCTAATTCTATCTCCACCCTAAACGATCCAAGCAACGCCGGAACGTTGCCTCAGCCATGCCGGAAAGCAACCATCTCACTTTCAAATCGAAGCAATAGTAAGCAGCCATCACACTTTCGAATCGAAGCAACAAATACCCCTCTCTTCTCGGAAAAAAATCGTCTACAATTCCGATCTCGTACAATTCTGTGCAATACCACCTTCAGGGGGTGACACGTGTATTGATTCCAATGCAATGGTCCAGATCTGATTTAAATGCTTCTTCACTGATTTAATGTTTTATTAGTTGTAGCAGATCTGGACCATTGTATTGGTATCAATACACGTGTCACCACCTAAAGGTGGTATTGCACGGAATTGTACGAGATCGGAATTGCAGAGGATTTCAACCCCTCTCTTCTCTCTTTCCCCCAAATACTCAGATCCCATTCTCTCTCTAGAATTCTCTCAATGTCTTCCTTGATTTGCTTCGAATCTGTCATCTCCTTCGATCGTCGAAAACTTTAGCAGCTCTGTTTTACAGAGGTCTCGATCCATATCTCGTTAAAACCGAAGACAAAGACCTTTTTTTTCTTTCTTTGGAATCGTTCCATCATACGAAAAATTGTGGGAAGTTTTCTCAAAGTTTGATGTTTGGCACCAGAGCTCCAAATCACTCGGCACAGCCGTTGAGGCAGATCCTCCAACAGCAGCAACAACAATCGTTGAAGCGTCACCTTTCCTTCTCTTCCACGAAACCGCCATTTGTGCATGAGCGATCTCTGGGTTAAGCATTGTGGAATTAGCCATATTGGGAGTTTCAAGGATCTGGGCATGACTGTTTTGGTTAGCCAGTGAATCGGTTGAGGAAGATGAATCAGCTTGTTGTTAGTGTTAGTTGCGCTTCCACCGGAGACACTTCTGCAGCTCTATCTACCTATTGCGCCACTGCTGGGATTCCATCCATTGTGTTCCTCCCTGCTAATCGGATCTCGATTGCCCAATTAGCTCAACCCATAGCTGGTCGAGGTCGCAGCTCGCTGTTTGAAGGTCTCTCTGGTTGTTGCTTGTTGGTCGAGCGACCAGAGAGCCGAAGCCGGAGCCAGAGCCAGAGCTGGAAAAGTAGAAGAAGAGATATTATTGAGCAACAGTGGTGGGTAGGTTATGTTTGACAATGGTCATCTAACTGATAAGATTGCTTATGTTTCATCTAACGGTCACTAAACCATTAGTATACCTAATTCCATTAAATCTTGCTAGCATTCTTTTCTTTTTCCCACACACACACACACACATATATATATATATATATATATATGTGAAAAGATGAATTAAAAAGATAATATACAGCTTTCAAACACAACAAGATAAATTATAGCCGCTAATTAGATTCAATTCAGAAACTAAAGAAATATAAAAATTAACTACTCAACAGATATAACCTCACAAGCCCTTCAATGGCCTTGGGTTTTGCTAACCCCACAGATATAACCTCACAAGTCCTTCAATGGCCTGGTTGAACAAGTGACATATATAAGATCTCAAATTTCCATAAAAATTTACTTTCTGGACACAAGATTGGACTAAAAAGCTGATGAGGACTAGCATCAAAAGGCATGGATCAAATAGCTAATGATCAAGGATCTACGTGTACAGCCCCAAATCATTACAAGCATCAGGTGATCTTGTCCATTGAAAGTGGACAACAAACGAATGGATGAGATTAATACAAGATAAGAAAACAACCACCCATTCGGTCCTTTTATCTATTATTTTATTATAATCCGTTCGAGGAGCTGTGAGCCTGTGACTGAGTCCAATATTCCAATGGCGAGTCTGGCGTTTATAAATCAAGCAGTCGTCTCTGTTTCCAACCAAAACCCTCTACCCAACCTCCCTGTCTCTCTGATTTCCTCCCCGTTTGCAAGGGTCTACTCCAAACCAAGCAAAAGAAGGCCTTCTTCTTTTGGGATAAGAGCAGAAGTAATGGCGACTGAGAAAATGGGAATAAAGATCGAACAGAATCCTCCCGAGTCAAAGCTCACCCAGCTCGGAGTCGGACAATGGCCCAAGTACGTCTGTTTTCACATTATCTATTGCTTTCGTTCGCAATGTCTTGGGTTTTGCGATTTTGCTTTTCCTTCACCGGTTTCTGTTTCTTTGGTTTGTTCCTCTGGCTTTCTGATACCTTTTTAGCATGAGTAATGGGGGTATTAGCGAATCTATTACCTTCACAATAGAAATGTTTATGATTGTACTGCATCTTTCTGTTCTGGTTTAGTTCATTTGAGTTGGTTGATTCGAATATGTTGACAAGCCTCCTTCACCCTTTATTGATTATCAACTGATATCTCTATGGACTCTCCCTGATGTTAAAACGAGTTGAGCGGAAGTGACTGATACTCTTCAAGTTTAGCTAAGTAGGTTTTGGGCCCAAAAACAAATAATAATAATAATAAAAAAATAAAGGGAATTGGAGATTATTGAATGAAGAATGTTTGGTGTTCTTGTGGGGTTACACTTGAAGATCTAATTACTTCACATCTGTGGCTACATATCCTTATTCCTGAATTGAAAGTACATGAACTTCCAGCCCATTGCTATGGGCGACTGATATGTTCTTTGAAGCTTAGATTCACCAGTTTCCCATTTGCAGAAGGCCAACCTGAGAGTAAGTTGAATAGAAAAAATAAGAAATAAGGAGGATAAAGGGGAAAAAAAAAATTATAACTTAAGTGAAATTGCACAATTAGATAGAAAACAGAGAGAATTCTATTGCAAAAAGAAGAATCACATACAAGGTAACAAGGGCAGGGAGGACCTCTTAAGGTTAGAGGGGACAACTTAACTCTAGGTTCTCTTGGGGACTCACTCACCTAATTGAGGGACTCTCTCACCATTAGAGTCCTCAAACTCACAATGGGCTTACAAAGTATAATCAATGGTAAAAGTTACACATTATTCACTAAGTCTTTTCAAAACAAATTACAAATAGATATAAGAGATCAGGGAGAGAGAGAGACACTGGGGGTATTGGGAAGATAAAGAGACATCAAGAGAGTGGGGGGATAAGAAAGATGCTGATGAGAGACGTTAGGGCATCTTGGGAAGGAGGGGCTGGGCATTAAATGGTCGTTAAGTCATCATTCTACCCCACTTTGAAAGAACTCATCCTCGAGTTTGAAGTTGTCATCTTTGTTCATGTGTCATGATCAAGTGTCTTCATTTCTTGTTCACTAATTCAAATATCTTCCGAATTGTGCTTGTTCTTCCAATGGGCAAGGTATTGTGTGTAAGTCCCATTTCTAGTGGTAATGGATCTTGATTCAAGCACCTCAAAAATTGCTGGAAGGTTCACATTCCTAACATTTGGTATGAGTTTCCCGATTCATGATAAGCTCCGAGAAATTCATTTGAGGTGGTATAGTCATTTTCAACGGAGGCCTTGAGATGCAACAATAAGGAGGAGTGATCGGACTTAGATTGAAGGAGCTAAAAGAGCTTGGGGTAGGCCCAAAATGATCATTGGAGAAGCGGTGAGGAAAGACATGCACAGTTTAGGATTGTCCTAGGTATTACCTTGAATAGAGCTGATTGGCGGGTTAGGATCCATGTAGCCGACCCTAGTTAGGTGGGATTTTTTCTGAGTTGTTATGTGCTTCTCTCATTTCCTTTCCTTTTACTTTTCTTTTTGGCTTTGCTCGGATCCGTAGCCGACCTTGTTGTTGTGTTTGTTGTTATCCAAAGCCATCCATATCTTTTCTCATTGCTTCTCCCCAGCCCGTTTTCTCTCCAACCCTTGTTCTTTTAGCATCTCTAACATTGACCGTATTACTTTTTATTGTCAATTTTGTAATTTCCACAAGATTTTTCAAATTAAGAAATCTCATAGACAGAGAGTTCTACAACTAATTAAATCTTTGCTCATTCTAGATAAAGAAGGGAGTTTTAATCACTAAATAGATCAAAACAAGTGCTAGAGAAGATAGAGAGTAGATCTTTGCTCGTGAGTTAGCTGTTTTTTATCCTCATAAGAACTTCAGTAATTAGAATATAGGAAGGTCATTTGTCAATTGTTGATCGCTGCACTTTGGAGGGTTTACCCAGCCTTAGGGATCTCATGCATATATTTAATTGACTATTTGTAATTTTTGTAAAGTTCATATAAACCGTAGGAGCAAGCAATTAAAGTGAGTGGATTGGAGAAGGAATATCCATGTAGCGACCCCATTTAGTTGGGATAAGGCTGAGTTGAGTTGAGGAAACAATGAGATGGATGTACAATCCTCCACTATCTTATTTATGTTGTTTAGTGTTAAAGTTACCAGTGGACGCTTGAAACATTTTTTTGTGTGTGTGTGTGTGTGTGTGTGCACAGAAGTTGTTTCATCTCCATTAAATTGGTTGGATCTTGAGATTTTGGCTATAGAAACTGTTAGCGGAGATTACTGGGTGATCTTTAAATTATAATTTAACCACTTTTCCATTTGTTCATTTGATTTTCATTTCCTAATCCTTGTTTTGAGGTGTTTTAAGCCTTTGAAAAATATCGTATCCAATATCCACAAAGTTGTGAAATCAATAATCTTGTTAACAGTTTCAATTACATTCCTGATTTTATGAATTATGTTTGAATCTTAATTGTCCATGATTTAATGGCTGTTATATTAAAAAAAAAAAAAAATTGTTGCACAAACATATATTTATACACGTGTCTGTGTTGTACTTTCTCTTCTTCCACCTCTCTCTCTCTCTCTCTCTCTCTCTCTCTCTCTCTCTCTCTCTCTGCCCTGTTGGATCAACTTAGTGGATATTATCATCTGATGATTAGGTGGGGATGCCCTCCAAGTAAATTTCCATGGACATATGATGCCAAAGAGACATGTTATCTTTTGAAGGGTAAGGTGAAGGTATACCCTGATGGGCACCAGGATTTTGTGGAGTTTGGGGCTGGTGATTTGGTTCAGTTTCCAAAAGGAATGAAGTGCACATGGGATGTATCAGAAGCTGTGGACAAGCACTACAACTTCGAATATTAATGAGCTGCCCAGATGTGTTTAGCTTTCTAATACTTGTAATTAGGACCTGCTATCTGCAGCTAGAACTCATGATATGGAAGACCAGTTTGTAATGTCAAGTGTGTCAGTTACTACTACATGACCTTATGAAAATTTGGGTTTGCAGACTTTTCTTTGAGCAAGTGAATGTGCTGAGTATTATAATTTTCACTGAACAGTAATCTTTTATTCATATATTCAAGAATTTTATCATGCATATTTCTCCATGGCTGACCTACTCCCATGACCATTTGGGACTTTCCCTGTTAGACATGCCGGAAAGTAATCGGTTGAGGTTTTTTTTTGGGGTCAGAAAAAGGTGGAGTAATGACTCCACCAAACGAATTTATTTGAAGAACTCAGAGAAAGATTTCCTTCCCGACAACAGGGTAGAATTTACAATCAGGCGGGTACAACCACCACACCTTTGAGATCCATCAGTTGAGTTGTGGATGCCTTTTATTGAGTATGTTTCATGAACTTTTTCAAAAATGTATTTCCTGTTTGAGAAAATCAGGGAAATATAATATCGAAGCTCAGGTTTGTGGTTTGTGATCTCGCCAAGGTTGTTTGGCAGAAGTCTAACTAATGATAGTTATAGTGGACTAATTTCCAGTCGTACCAATCCTTCTTCCAGTATGATAGCATCGGGTTCCAAAGCTTTCATGGTGGTCTCATTCACTGAGGCCTTTAAAATTGCTTTGAATCTCTATCAGTTCCGGAGCCGTTGTGTCCTTGCATAGAGCTGCATTTGTGCTGCACCCCAATTAATTCGATGCCTCTTTGCTAATTGGTTGTTAGGTTGATGATGTTTATCCCTTTTCGCTAACCCTATGGTTTCATGAGGCTGTGATTTTTAAGCATATGGTAGTTGATTGAAATCACTTCTGATTTTGAAGTGGGTGGTAAATTGGTTTGTTGAAGTTGGTAGATTTAGTTGAGATGGAGATGAAAAGTTTGTCTGCACCTTCCTCTGATTTTGGAGTGGGTGGTAATTGGTTTGTTGAAGTTGGTAAATTTAATTGAGATGGAGATGAAATGGATAAGGCTATAGGACATGAGTTTATTCATTGGCTTTGTTTCTCTATAAAGTATCTGAATGAATCCAGTAGCAATGGAGTCGAGAGTTGTAGTAGGATTTTCACGACAGGTGGAGAAGTCTAGCATTAATGGGTTTGGTGCATTTGTAGAGAAAATAATAATATGTATTCATTCATCTGCTATGTATTTGGTGTGTATGTGTTTACTTATCGATGGGATTGGTAGCCTAGTGGTGAAAATGCCTTCAATCCATCACTGCTCGAGTCGATTGATAGTGCGTACTTGTATATTAATATACCAACAACTGAACAACCACCACCTAAAGGCTAAAGCATAAGAGACCTGATCTGATTTATCAGCTATGTCGAAATTTTCAACCTCGATGAATCCGTTGCATATATGATTAATGTAACCATACTAAGAAGAAGAGAAATTACCAAATACTAAAAAATTTATTTGTAAACAAAATTTTGGTTCACCTCTAAATCCCTGTTCTTTGGTTTCACCTGTCTGATTCTCCATGGAGGTGATAAAAGAACATATCATCATTGGGAAAGAGGTGTAGAATACAAAAAGTAAAATGGAACGAGAGAAAAAGAGTGGCAGGCAGAGTTTTGAACTCATTGCGATACAGCAGCAGCAGCATAAAAAGAAAACAAGAGAAGAGAGATATATCATGTGTTTTGTCCATTAATGTCATATTTCTCATTTGCCACCAATGAGTGCAACGGCGGCGGACATGTTTGGCAGTGCTGGAATTGCTCCTTTCTGGGTTGTACAGATTGCTCCGCAAGCATTTGATAATTTAAGAGCCTCTTTCAGCTTCCCTTCGTTCTATTTTCATTCCAAAGATAGAAGAAAAAAAAAAAAAAAATTAATGAGGGGAAGAAAACAATTGGAATTTAAACGAGAGAAGAACGGATAGTGTTTTTTGGAAAGAGGAGTAACCTCTAAGATCGAAGGATCTTTGGAGACGGAGAAGAGAAATGCACCAACAAAAGCATCACCAGCTCCTGTTGTGTCAACGGTCTTCACTGCGTACCCATCTACATGCCCTTTGAATCCCTGTGCATTGTCCACCCAACGTCGTCAATTGCAGTATATATATATATATATATATATATTAAAATCATCATATATTTATACTAAGGAGAAACAAAGATTATAAATCAGTAAATTATAACTCCCTTTCACCTCAATGGTAAAAACAAAACATTCATCTGCGTGAGATTTAAGGGTTCAAAACTTGGTAGAGAGGAGAAGTCCGGGAGGAGCCCCTTCCGATTAGACGCACCCATCCAAGGTCCGGAGGCCCATCCCAACAGAAGACGGCATGCCAAGCAACCAAAGCAGGCAGCCAAGGTCCAACGTCGAGGTCAATGCCCTAATCGACTCTAGAGTCTAGCCAAAGTCAGGGCCCCTTAGGGCCTAACCCCTTACAAGGGGCCCACAGGAAAAACTTTCAGCTCCATAAACCAAGAAGGTGTTAATAATGAACTATTATACATAAATGGAGTAATTATTATACTCTCTCCCTCTCCTATGGTACGAATATTCCTAGGCTCTCATACCAAAAAAAAAAAATATATATATATAATATATATTCCTAGGCTCGTGATTGTGTCACATGACTGACTGACTACTTACTCAATAGCCAATACTCACATCTAGATCTAGTCCTATTATTTATTGTTAATTAATTAATTAATTAATTAATTTTGTCGATAAGATCAAGGGTGAGAGGGGTAAAAGTAGGGAAGAGAGAGTGAAAAGGAAAAGAAAAGAAAACCATTAAACCAACCTTGGCGAAGTATTTGCAGCCTTTGTCGCCGTAGGTGACGAGGAGGAGCTTCAAGCCATCGTACCAGAGTTTCTTGACGACTTCGTCTTCATTAGGATCACCCTGTGTTAGGAAAGCCACCTCTTCGTCGCTGACCTTGATGAAATCAGCCTGGTTCCAGATGCTCTTGATCCCATCACGGGCAGCCTCAGGAGAGGGCCAGAGTGGGAGACGGAGATTGGGATCGTAGGATAGCAAGACACCTGCTTCCTTAGCGGCTTTCATGGCGGCCATGTGGGTGGAGCGGACAGGCTCAGTGATCAAGCTGATGGATCCATAGTGGAAGATCTTGGCATGCTTGATCATATCCATCTTCAGCTCCGATTCAACGAAGAGCATGTCGGCACTGGGGTTGCGGTAGAACATGAATTCCCTCTCTCCATTCTTCTTGAGAGTCACGAATGCCAGTGCTGTCCTTGCGTTTGCGTCGAAGCACACTCCATCTACGTTTACCCCATTGCTCTTTACGATATCCGCCAGCATCCGACCGAATTCGTCGTCTCCAACCTGGTCGATCGATGATCAGATATTCAGATCAGATCATCCCAATTATTTCAAATAACAAAATCATCATCGTACATTTACATTTATTACATACATACATACATACATACATACATACATAATAAATGTGATAAGAAAGAGAGAGAGAGAGAGAGAGAGAGAGAGAGAGAGAGAGAGAGAATAGTGACCTTGCCAACGAAAGCAGCGGAACCACCGAGCTTGGCAATGGCGCAGGCAACGTTGGCAGGGGCTCCACCTGGAGCTTTAATGAAACCTTTCGACTCCGCCAGAGAGACACCGGAGACGTCCGGCACGAAATCGATCAACATCTCACCGAATGACACTATGGATGGACTCGCCATAGCTCTCTCTCTTTGCTTCTTCGATCTGTTGTGAGTTATGAGTACTAGAGTACTTAAGCCTAGAAGACAAGAATGAATTGAACAGCAGATAATAATGCAAACAAGCAAAGGGATTTCAACCACTACCTAGTTGTTGTTAAGATGATGATGGAAAGGGCATAAATAATCATAATAAGATGCAAGAAAGAGATTTGGAATGGAGGCTTAAATAAGCAGTGCGACGACCTTGGAATTCGGAATTTCCCCCCATTGGGGGTATGTTTGTAATTTCATAATTACTTATATTTTTTGGTCTATCCTTATCTTTTAATTTATATTCTTGGAGGGTTGAGATTCGATCTAGACTCCAGAGTCCACAGATAGAGAGAGAGAGAGAGAGAGAGAGAGAGAGAGAGAGAGAGAGAGTTTTTCCTGGCCGGTAATTATAATTAGATGGGATTAGATGGTGATATCTAAGGGTGTCAATCGGTCGGTTCGGCTTGGTTTCGATCCAGATTGAGTAGATTTTGGTGTGGTAAAGTTGAAATCGAAACCGAACCAATAAGGAAATTTCGATTTCGGTTTGATTTTGGTTTCGGTGCGGTTTGATTTCGGTTTGTCTTCGGTTTCTTAAATCGATTTTGTAATCGGGTTGGTTTTGGTTTTTGGTCTAGTTTGGATTCGACTTTCCATACAAATGTATATAAAACTATACAAATTTTGATTTTTTTTAATGAATTTTGGAGTGTTTCGGTTTCTTACCGGTTTGGTTTCGGTTTCGATCTGGGTTTTGAGCTGGTTTCGATTTGGTTTTGGGTTCATCTGGTTTTCGATGCGGTTCGGTTTGGTTTTGGGGTTGCAATACTTGAAACGGAACCGAACCAATAAGGCTTTGGTTCGATGTGGTCCGTGTTGTTATCAATTCGGTCCGACCGGTTTTACCGATTCGATTTAAGAATTGACACCCCTAGTGATATCCTTACGTTCTATGCATAGAATAGATAGCGTGTGTTTTTACCAAAAAAATAAAAATAAAAAAATAGATAGCGTGTGTGTGTGGCGACTGGCGATCGATAGAGAGGAAACTGAAATTGGTGGATGATGATGATGATGGACGATGGAGTTGGAGAGGGAAGCGTGAGCGAGAGAGAAGTTGTTTTCCTTATTTGGTGGTGGTCTTGTTCAAAGATTTTGACTCTCCTGCTAAAACGCCAATGGACATTACGTAGTGAGGAGGCCGTAACAGCAGGGGAGGGAGAGGACGATGGATTCCAATTCTCACCCTACTCCCTCAATCCTCTCTTGTTGCTTGGCTTACCTTCTCACACTTTCCTTCAGACTAGATCAATTTCCCTTTTTTTCTTCTGGATCAAGATAATAATTAGCTACTTGTCACTTGTAAGTTCCAACCGTGTTGTCCGTGTTGATAGCCAAAGAAATAAAATCTAAAAAAATATATTTTTGAAAATATTAAAATTTACCAAAGTATTTTGTGAAACTCAAAGGGAAAGGTGAATTATTATTATTATTTTTTTTTTACTACCAACTCAGTTGCTGTAGTGCAAAAATCCTCTAAGTGAGCGACAGTGAGGATCCAACTACTAGAGTGTATGTTGGGACCCACTAACTGTCAGATCCTCATTGCTCACAAGATTTGAAACCATTGCGATAGCCTTTTTTATTAGGAAAATTTACTGTGTCACCCCCTGGAAAATGCCACAATTATAAGACCATCTCCTCTATTTCACCAAATTATTTTCAGTCTCCCCACCGTCAGTCACTGTTAAATCAAAAGATAAAATGACTGTTATACCCTTATTATTAAAATTCATTTTAACCTAATTCCTCTTCACCCCAACCTATTCTCTCACTTTTCATTGAGACAACAAGCGCAAAGAGACTCGGGGAGAGAGAGAGAGAGAGGCACAACGCCACCGTCAACGGCGTTCTTCATCATTGCGCATAAGCATAACGGCTATCCTCTATGGTAAGCTGGTTAATTTTCTTCTTCAAACCACTGATAACCTCATCCACACCGCGGCTATCCCCACCTTATCCCACTCTTGCCTCCTTCGCCGCCACCCACGGTCTTGCCATCCGAGCCATCACCGTTGAGGTCGAAGACGCAGTTGTTGCCTTCAACGCCAGTGTCACCAACGGAGCAAAACCTTCTTCTCCTCCGGTGGAACTAGATGGCAGTGCTGCTGTCATTGCCGAGGTCCAACTCTACGGCGATGTAGTCCTCCGCTACGTTAGCCATTGGACTCAGGATCCAATCTTTCTTCCTTGATTCGAGAAGGTTGAGGGATCATTCTCGTTCTCACTTCTTGATTACGGGATTCGCTGCCTTGATCGTACAGTCGGTAACGTTATTGACTTGGCTAAGGCAGTGGCTTATGTGAAGGAATTCACGGGGTTCCATGAATTTGCAGAGTTTACAACAGAGGATGTGGGTACTAGTGAAAGTGGATTGAATTCGGTTGTTCTAGGAAACAACGATGAGATGGTGTTGTTGCCAATGAATGAACCAGTGTTTGGGACAAAGAGGAAGTCAGATACAGACTTACTTGGAGCATAATGATGGGCCTAGAGTGCAACACTTGGATTTGATGTCTGAAGATATATTTAGGACATTGAGGGAGATGAGGAAGAGAAGTGGAGTTGGTGGGTTCGACTTCATGCCATCGCCACCGCCGACATATTACAGGAATTTGAAGAACAGGCCGACGATATCTTGTCTGATGAGCATTCATATGGAAATCCTCTATGGTCTTGCGCATAATCAGCTTTTATTTTAGTTGTCTGATTATTATAACCAGGCGGCCGATCAATGGAAGAGAGAAGAAACATGCGATTCAAGCACAAAGGGGTTTTGCCACAAGGTCCTACGTGTCACCGTTCGTAGCCGCTGCTCTGAACGATCCGGTGGAATGGGGCCTTGAAATGGAAAAGAAATAGTAACTTATTACAAGGGTATTTTAGGTGCTCCATATTTAATAAGGGTATTTTGATATTTAAAATAAAATATTATTATTGACATCAGCATATAAACTATATTCCTTAATTTAACAGTGACTAACGATAGGGGGGTCTGAGAATAATTTGGTGAAACAGAGGAGTTGATCTTATAATTGTGGCATTCCTAGGAGATGGTATAGTAAATTACCATTTTTATTATTATTTTAGAGTTCAATTGTTCCCCAGAAAACAGTCCCATCTGATATTGCTATGTAATGACAATTTAGAGAAAAAATACTTGAGCTGGCTGCTTAATGATTGGGGTAAGTGATGGCCACCCATTGGTGTAGCCTCCCGCATCAATGCGGAGCCAATGAGAGTGCATGTTGGGGCATCTTTGTGGATGAGATATGTTGTCACATAATGTGCCGATAATTTTACACTCTTGTCTCTAGGCTTGGGATCCCCCGAATTATGACTACACAAAATTTTTTTTTTTTCCTAATGAATGAATAGGAAAAAAGTGTAAAGCAAAAAATAATAATAATAAAATAAAATAAAAATACCTTGTTAATCTAGCATAAGAAATGTCAAACATGTGACTCAATAAGAATACAAGTAAGAACATGCTCACACAAGGGTGGAGACAGTACGATCAATTTGCACCTACCATGTCAATATGGGCGTTTTCTATATTAAAAAGATAAGGTTCTTTTTCTTAAATAATATATAAAATAATAATAATAATGGAAGAAGTTTTTAGTCTGAAACCGGAAGCATGGCTTTGTACCTAAATGGCTAGATCCTTGTGTTGTCTCTCTCCTCGGACCTATGAAATGACTTCTCTATCCTCATAAATTAAAAAAAAAAAAAAGAGGAGCCATGTTCCTAGACAAATAACATTTCCCCTAATTATAAACTTATAATTAATGAAATATCTACCGCGCTTCCAATTGGCTGGGTCGGCACGCTATCAGCTCATGGATATTCATCCTCCCAAATCCCAATAGCCTTAAAATACCCAGTAAAGATCCTGGCTGTCAAAAGTTTTTGTAGTACACCCCTAAAGTCTAAACAGCAGCAGCACGTGGTATTGGAGGGACTACTGGACTAGGGAGGAAGGAAGGAATTGTTTATGCTGGAAATAGAGCTGCACTGCTGTGGTATATATTTGTCTCATAATATTATAATATTATATGCAACTCCTTTTTTCCCATAAATAATTTAATCCAGTTTCTTACCACACACGGTAAAGAAGAATAAAGACTAATAAGAGAGATATAAAAAGACCTACAATTTTATAGGTCCAAATTTTATCCAAAATTACAAACATACCATTTAACCGTTATTTTCCCTTTTTTTTTTTTTAAGGGTTTATACATTCTTTCAAAACCTCTGAGCCTCATATTATGATCAAATTTCATGACATCTTAAAAGTTGGAAAGATTAACTTGAATTTCCAACGCCCGATGGCTACAACTCCCTGGCGAAGGAAAAAAAAAGATTGTAGATGCTAGCAGGACTGATCTCTGACTTAGATCCAACTACGCCTCGATCTCTATCAATCGGAGGGCCCTGCCTGTGGTGGATTTTGGAAGATGAAAACAAACAGATCCTAGAGTCGAAGGAGTTTAGATAAACAGATTTCCTCACAGTAGAGTAAGATGGGGAGATGACGATTGGGTCAGGGTTTGGCTGATAGAAAAGAGAGAGAGAGAGAGAGAGAGAGAGAGAGAGAGAGACAGAGGTTGCGAGGCTCTGGCATGAGAAGATGGAGGGTGTTGGCCGAGGGTGAAAATGGAGGTTCACCCATGTGCTGTGCTGTGCTGCATTAAATAATAGCATAGGCGAGGGAGCCCTCGTCCACTTGAGAGAGGTTGGGGTGAGTCGGTAATCAGTATAGGCACTAACTTCAACAGAACCAATTGAGTCAATACAACATGGAAACTCTTTTTGCCAGACTTCATTTTGACATCACAAGTAATCTCAAACTCTGTCCCCACCCACCCGCCCACCCACCCACCCTTCGCCATTGTCTGGCTGAGAAGAAGAATAGATTCCCCACACACACTTACACCAATCTCCACCCTCCATGTTTCAACAACATGCATACTTTTTGAATGCATAACATTTATCGTCTCACCTTTACAATCCCACACACCAAACAGAGATCTTGTTGATAAAGAGGGTGTATTGCGCGTGGGGCATTGAATGAGGTAAAATGTGAACCCCGTTTTCCTGAATGAGAAAAATGTTTTATACAAGCTACAGTTTCTAAATGAGCATGTACATTTTTCCTTCCAGTTTTTCTTTTCATTGTTTTTTTTTCCCCTTCCAATTGAACAGAAGCCTTGCTGTGTTTTACAAGAGATGATTGCATCAAATTTCCAATGAGATATATATATAAAGAGGAGATTTTACACAAGCCAACAACAGCTACATGCTCATGGCTCTTGTTGAGACCTCTTGTTCTCTCTCCAACTCTCCTTCCAACACTTCACCTCTCACCTGCAGACATTAAAAGCACAGGTGGTCAATCATAACCGCACGAATTGCATTTGTATGTCAGCTGGGTTTTCATGCAAAAGAAATTGCAGCACTACAGGCTTAAGGGCCTTACAGGCACTCCAGCTGCTCAACACAGTGGACACCACTGGACTGGGTGACTCAGTGCCCATAACCCTGTAGTGCAACCATTTCACTTCATACAAAAGCATTGATCAAGTACGTACCACAGTATCCTTTGACTTGGTTTTAGAAAGGTATCGTTCCAGTGCTCCATCTCCCCGAAGAATCTTTGCTCCAAGTACTGGGGCATCCACTGTCCCAACTGTCTCTTCATCGACCACAACTGCATCTATTCTTTCGTTTCCTGACTTCAAATCTGGTATCTGAATGAGTTCAAATAAGTGGTTGAATTAGGAAATGAAATCACACCTTACTTCTTAATTTTGTCAACCAATGTGATACCAGTTGCTGAATGACGTTAATATTCCATAGCAGCCAAGGCAGCTGAAATGGTGGTTGACTTCATTACAAGGATCAACAATTTAAAACATTATTTGTTATGTACAAAAGTTACTACCTCATACATGGCTTCAGTCAGAAGGTTTTCCAATATGGCCCTCAAACCCCTTGCACCAGTGTTCTTTGCCATGGCCTTCTTTGCAATCAGTCTCAGTGCATTCTCTGTAAAATGTAGCTCGACCTGAAATGTAATAGAATCTTAACCATCTCATGAAGGTCTAGACAATCTCAAACAATCATTAATATAAAAAGGAAAATGTATTCATGTTCCTTGCTAGAAGCTAAAAGCAAACCAAAACTTACATTGTTCATGCTAAACATTTTCTTGTACTGTTTACCAAGAGCATTTTTTGGCTCCGTCAGGACCTATTGCAGAAAATAGAGCATTCAGATTCTATTTTAGCTTGCCAAAAGGAAGAGGATATAAGAATGCACAAAGCTCTGGAACCTAGAAGTTTGACTGGTATAATTCATGTTTAGCAAAACTAATAGAAAGTGGAAAAGCACAAATAAATCAGAACTCTCAAATGCTGAATTAGTCAAGTGTGCTCTACCTGACCCCTAGTTTCTCCTTCATTGCTGGAGAAAGTATATAAAAAAAAAAAAACAAGCCCCAGGATTCATAAGAAGAGAGGGAAAATAATAGACACCACTACAAATTAAACATTTTCCTTTTTCCTATTCTTAAATGAGTTTACAAACAAACCACCAATTATACCTCGGTTGGACTGCTCAAGACAACGGGACACCAAATAGTTCATTATTTTATTTTTCATTTTCTTGCATGTTGAGGTGAATATCAAGGAAACCTCAAGGATGGTTTCTGCAGTTGTCACATTTCTATGCATGACAAGCTTATTAAAGGACCAGAGCCAATTACACGTGTGTTGATCCCTATAATCATTGGGTGGAACCATATCATTATGAGTTGAAAACCAAGTCCCATGAAGAATTAGAATTGGACAGCAGCCTCCATATCCACGACAAGTATTCATCGGAATTTATTATAAAAAAATAAAAATCCACTCAAGTCAACGGAGAATCCACAAGGTCTCTCCAACCTCAACCACCCCGCCCTCAAAAGAAAAGGAAAAAAAAAAAAAAAAAATCTTTTAGCATCACTTGCATGGGCCAGCAGCATATGCTTATAGATAAAGCTAGACAAGGGAAATTACCGGCATCATATCTGACCTTCACAGACTACTAATTCTTCACATACACAACCAATCAATCAACCCAGAGATCTTATTTTATTTTATTTATTTATTTATTTATTTATTGGGGGGGTGGGGGGGAATTAACATACATATAAATTACCTGAACAAGTTGGTCCTCATTAAGTGCTGACAAGCTAACTAGAATTGGAAAGCGTCCAATAAATTCTGGAATTAGCCCATATGCAATTAGATCACCACTTTCAACCTGAAAATGAAAGAACTTTCAGACTTCAGTGTTCCCATTTGAAAATGACCAAAGTTGAAAAAGATGGGGAAACAGAGAAATTTTACAATTTTCAGCTCTC
This sequence comes from Macadamia integrifolia, assembly GCF_013358625.1. NCBI lineage: Eukaryota > Viridiplantae > Streptophyta > Magnoliopsida > Proteales > Proteaceae > Macadamia > Macadamia integrifolia. The sequence goes on from NC_056558.1 coordinate 15,575,217, forward strand.
AAGGAACACAACATAAGAAATTTCTCAAAAATGGAAATGCAACCATTCCTGCCTTTTCAGCACCAAAGTATCATGTTTCTTACCGTTTCCAGCAAGGATGATGTCACTGCAGCATTAGTTAGCCCACCAGTTCTCATGTTAGCACGAACAGGTGCTCCAAAGCCAATTGAAGAATCTTGTTGTCTATTGAACAGAAATGGAAGTTTCAAAGATAATTAAAAACTCCATTTCTACAAGCAATAAGAAAAAAGGTAAAAAGAACTTCTTCCAAAAAATAACTTCATATGGAAATACCTTTCAGAAATTGTCTTTTCTAAATCAACAAAGGCTCCACCACATATAAAAAGGATATCCTTTGTATCTATCTGCCAATAATTTGACCTATGTTAAAGGATATAATTGGCAGTGCAACAGCTGGTATGAGAACAATTGTAAATTTCAAACATGGGAAAAGAGGAGGAGATAAATTATAGCATGGAAATCTAGCCTAAGAAAGGCCTAAAAGATATTTCAATTTACAATACTGCATTACTTAGCATCCCCACCATCCAATTTGAAATCCCGATAAAAGATATACACACTTTCTCCCGCTTCTCTGTCTCTACCAACCACTCAAGTCATTTATGTTTCAAAAATTCAGAATAAAGAAGGTCTATTTTCTTCTTCTTCTTCTTCTTCTTTTAATGGAAACTTCATAAAGATTTTGAATTTTATCCATTTTCCCTCTCTTTAACCTTTTTTTGGAAATTTTGTATAGATTCAGAATTTTTTTCAATCTGAATTATTCTGTTCACAAATTATTCTCAAAGGCTCAATTTTTTTCAAGTCCCAAAAATTTTCAGGCTGAATTATTCGTGGACTATTCACGGACTCTCAATATTTGCAATTTTTTACAGAAATTTTCAAAAAAAAAAAATTACAGACCACCTCTCAATTGATAAGCAAACCTACCTTCTCCCTTAGCCCTCTGTAAGCAAGGTCTTCAAGATCTGCTCAATCGCAGTTGACGAGCATCTTTTAGAAGGATAGGATTGCACCAACGATTAACTAAAGTAGATAAATGAAAGAAATTCTACAAGAAAAACATTTTTGGCTTTTAATTTTAAAGGTTCAATCACATAGAAGAAATATTGGTGAAAAATAAATCCTAGTTATATCCTTTGAGCTATGTATCAACGTTAGAACCAAAAATAGGTTCAATCACATAGAAGAAACATTGGTGAAAAATAAATCCTAGTTAGATCCTTTGAGCTATGTATCAATGTTAGAACCAAAAATACAAAACCTGCACAATTTGTAAATCTAATGAACCTTCAAACATATAAGGACCACAATCATATCTGGAATCATTTTTTATTAAAACAATAAAATTGCACAAAATTGAAGACACCGATGGTAAAAACAAAGATGACAGGGAAAGGAAGAATGTTTCACTCAAAAATTTTATATCTTCAATGAAGTTGATATGGAAATCATAATATATAGCTACCAATGTATTCAGAGACTAGCAACTATAACAAACTTTTGAATGAACATAATCTAAGGAGACAAAAGGGAAAACATAATCACCATGAGGGTTCTGAATAAGCTTGTAAAGTTGTATATAGTAACTACACTAGGAAGTTTACCTGAATGTTATCACCACGAGGATGCTTCCGAGCTCCTTTCTCAGGAACATTCACTATCTGGCCAAGAAAATGCTATACTTCAGACAACCAACAAAATGGTTATATATCTGGTCTCAGAACCAATCAAGTAATCATATTACTGTCTATGGACAGCTAAGATTCAGAGCAAAGAAAAACGTTTGTATATAGTTAAAAGTCAATAAACCATAGTTGTCAGCGACTAAGCGCAAACCAAGGTGGTAGAGGGGGCAAAATTTAAGGTTACACCAGTAAGGCGCCAGTCCAGACAAAGCCACCTGGACGCCTAGACAATCAAGCAATAAACAAATCAAACAACAGCAAAAGAAAAGCCTACCATACCAGCCCTTACAAACAACAGAAAAAAAAAATTATAACCAAGGTGATGGGATTTTATCCCCATGAACACATGGGATCTAAAAGGATTCATTGCCAATCACAAATCTGTAGGTAAACTAACTGATGACATACTCAAGTAAAGTCTGAAATTTTGCAAACAGTGGTGAACTATCATTACAGCTACATAGCTATTTGACTTCATCCTAAGTTCAAAATGTCAACTATTGCAGAAAGCTTCAGGTAGTAATCAAGGACTGACATACCTATTCCAAGCTTAAAGTACTAAACACCGTTTTACATAAAAAAAACTAACTGAGAAGCATCCGGAAAACAAACGTATCTAATAAGTAGCACATAGCTCCCTACCCATATCAACAGTGATAGTTCCTTGACCAAATTTTTATAAATTATAATATAATAAAAGATCCAACAACTTAGACAAATAATGATTCATTCTCGTGTACAATCATCAGAGAAGTATATCTATTATGCATCAATAGTTATTTTACCAGGTTTGTTAGTATCCATACAGCGTGATATTATTATAACTAACTTGTTTAAGTCTACGAGTTTTTAAAAGAAGTCTGTTCAGTTTTCCCACAAGCAACAGCTCAGAATTCACTTGACTATAAATACTAGGAGGTAATCTCATCCAATATGTAGGAGCATTTGATAGTCCAACATAAATTTCCAGTTAAAGAATAAGTAAATTCACCTTCAACTTCAAGTGGTGGTAAAGAAACTCAGATGTGGTTGATCTTTCCACTAAGTCTCCTCAGCAAATAAATTGTTTATGTGGTTGATCTTCCTAACATAACCAAATTGGTTATCCAAAATATCACTTTCTTGTCTCAAGCTGGTTTTAAATATATTCTCTCCCGTAATTTCATAGCATAGCTCATAAGTTTTACTCCTTTATAGTTATTACAACTTTGAATATCTCCTTTATTTTTATAAATCGGAACCACAATGCTTCTCCTCCATTCATCTAGCATTTTTCTTGTGCTCATAAACTTGTTTCTAACAACTTAGGCAGCTAAGTTATACCACTAATTCCTAAACTCTTCCACATTCTACTAGAATACCATCTGGACCTATTGTTTTACCTAATTTCATCTTCTTAAAACTTCCTTTACTCCATACCCCCCCAAATTTTTTGTATATAATATATATATATCAAGGACATGTAGTTTCTTGATGGGTACTACAATCTTTTAAAACACTATTACTTGTATCGTTTCATTTTGAAAGTTGTAGAAATAGTTTTTTCGTCTCTCTTCGATATCCTCATCACTTATTAATACTTTATCATCTTCACTTTTAATGCATCTAATGTGGCTGAAATCTCTGTTCTTTCTCCATCGTTTTAGCTAGTTTATAGATATCTTTTTCCCTTTCCTTTGTGCTCAAAATGTTATAGAGATCCTCATTTTTCTGTCCTTGCTTTCTCTATTATCCTCTTAACTTCATTTCTAGCAAATTTATACCTTTTTAAATCCTCCCCATCCCCTTAGTCCTTTGACAAGTTTTAATGCTAGATTTTTTAGCCTTAATAGCTGCTTGGACTTCATCCCACCACCAAGTTCCCTAGATGAATGTCAATTTCCTTTAGACTCACCTAGAACTTCTTTATCTACATTCTTAATATAAGTAGCCATCTTGTTCAAAATCATATTAGTATCTCCATCAAAATCCCACCTTCTCTGTTTTACCAATTTATCAGTGTTTTTCAAGTTTTCCCTTTTTAAGTTTCACCATCTTATCCTGGGGTAGATAATATCACATTTCCCAACGAGTTCCGCATTTGCAGTGTATAAATTACCGCAGCTAAATGGTCCAGTAACAGTCAAGGCATCAGACTTCTTAGCATAAGATGGATTCTGAGAGACATGGTTTAAGAAGAGAGTATAGTAAGTAGATAACATCTGGCTCATTCAGATTTCTGGTACGACTTTATTTTTCCTAGTTGTACCTTTTAGTTGTGTTTTCATTGGATTGTTACTGAGCCTGGGCCTGCATCAATGTCAATATGACTATATTCATAAGCAGCAAGACTAAGAAAAACAAATTACCAGTTACAGAAATAACACAGCTAAAGTAGCACGGTGATATCACAAAGGAGAGTCCCACATGAAACGGTTTGGCTATGTGAAATAAAGGCCATTGACAGCAAGGGCATGAAAGAGTACCAGTGGTGCATGTTAAAGGCTCTAAAAGGTGGAAGAAAATATAAAAAGGAGGAAGGACTTGGTCTCACTGGAACAAGGCATTGAGGAAGAAGATTGTGATTAACAACTCTCACATATTAACATTTTGTTCATTCTCTTGAAAATCGACCTGGTGTGGAATGTACAGAAATTAAATTTCCAGACACCGGAACTGATGCATTTAATGGTCAACAATAGAATGTATGAATTCTTCACCATTCCTTTTCCCTATTGAATAAGAGCAAAGAAAGCAGCTTCACACTTCTGAAGGCAGACCAAAACTGTGCTAGACCTGATCCCAGTCATGCAAGATTTCTTCAATGCTATGGACCACATGTTAAAGTGATTACCATAGAAGTAGAACAACCATGATTGTCTTTTTATTTTTTTTGGTAAAAAACCACGATTGCCATTAGCCCACTATAAATAAAAGTCACAAATTCATCAGAATAACTCAAATGTGAAGAGAAAATCTATAAGCTTAGTATTATGCCAAAATACGTTAGCACACATACATTTTATTTTATTTATTTATTTTTGGTTGCTCTGACCCATGGAGAAATGAGAAGAAATAACCGAAAATATAACATTGATAGAACACCCACCAACATTTTTTCACCTCCAAAGATTGGGAAGAAAAAGAGAATTAATCAGCTGATAAATTTAAAAATAATGACAGAAGCAGTATAATGTTGATGTACTCACGGTTCCTTCAAGCATTTTTAGTAATGCTTGCTGAACACCCTCACCGGATACATCTCTGCTAATGTTTAAGCTCTCAGCCTGCGGAAAAAAGTGTATTAAATAACGATCATTTGGCTATAGTTATCTAACCATACAATCCATATGTTGGTAATTAAAGAAAACCTTCTTTGTTATCTTATCGACTTCATCAATGTAGACCATTCCCTGTTGAGCAGCTTGCACATTAAACTCAGCAACCTGAATACCATGTTTAACATGATAAAAAAATGTGAATATAGAAACAGAAATCAGAGTGATAATCCAGACTGAAAAATATTTTAAAACTGCATGAATAATTAACAATAAAAGTTATGTTTCAGGGAAAGAGATGAGGGGAAGTACACAATCAACCCATGCTTCAAAATGAAAATAAAAAGTAATATCTGTACAAGAACATGCAAAAAGAGTTGTCCACACAAATACAGGTATATTTACATTGTATATCTAAAGATTTCATGTAGCATGCACACATAGCTAGGAACCACAAAGTGTGGACCAGAGATTAAACCCCAGGACATAAATGCACAAGTTGAAACTGAAAAACCTACCAAGTCCCAATGAGGCAGGTTTTCAAGTTCAGTAAAGCATATTTAAGTTCTGGATTGGGTTTGGATTTGATTAAATACGCATAAATATCATGTCAGCCAAACTTGCGCTGAACCCTGACATCCCTAATTAAGCCCCTAGAAAGATAGTGCTCAGACAGGTGGAACCCAAGGCCTAGAAGAGCATCTATTTTATCTCATTCAAGAATCCTTGTCCAAACCACATGCCCCATCTGAAACTGACATAAAAGCACCTGAATTGAACAGACCCAACTAATAAAACAATGGGTTCAGATTGGGAAGATAGCTCATATGATATCAGTCATGCCAACATGACCCAAAACACTGCACCATACCACCAACTGTACCTAAAATAATACAATTAACGGGTCAGATTCCAGATAAGCTGTTACCACTAGTGGCTAACTTAAGCTGAAAATTATCCTTTCATATTTCTTCTATATTCATATGGAACATGACTGAATTCCATGTAGCCAATCACTTTACCAGTAATTTACAAACCAAAAGTTATAAAGTGGAGATCAAGCCTACAAAAAGGATAAACAAAAGGATGAGAAGAAATGCAAATGGCTCCGTTTGCTTGCGGGGGAAATAAAAGGAAGGGAAGGGAAGCGAAATCAAATCAATAAGAAAGTGGAAACCTTAGTAATCATTACCTCAAAAGACTGTAGTAATTAACTCCAAAACAATCTAAATATGGTTAATAAATTTTACTTTACTTTGCAACCAAATCCCTTTGATTTTGAAAAGTAATTAAATTTTACGTCTGGAAAATATATTTACCAATTATGGTAAGAGTTTTACATAGGTTACACAATCATACTCAAATCAACTCAGCCTTATCCCAACTAAATGGGGATACACAATCATAATTACAAAATATTTTTTCTTTGCAAAACTGACTTCAGTTCCCTTCCCTTCCTTTCCCTTTACTTGCAACCAGACAGTGCCAATATGAAGCAAAGAAACAGAAAGAGCAAAACACAAGTATCCCTTTTTTGGATCCTCTCCAAAGAAGATACTATTTTGAATCCAGGCAGATCCAGTCTGCAGGTTGAAATGATACATAGGCATAGCCAGGGCTCTTCCATTTGTGACAAATGCAGTAGATGGCATGAACTACAGTCAATCAAGTTTTACAAGTATAAGCCTTAACCCACAACCACTTCTGACTCCTCAAAACTCAATCCCATCCGCAAGGAGTCATAAATCATTTTAGGTAACATTCAATCTCCCCAAGCCCTAAGAGAGCTCATTAGAAGTGGACTATTTGCAGAAGATAAATTACCCCAATTAGAATATAGAGGTGACATCATATATTTCCATAATGGTAATTAAGTTATCATAAGTATTCATTTTAAGGGGAAGGAGTTGTGCAGTAAATTACTCCAATGAAATAGATATGAAAAAAACATAAAATTATGGGACAAAAAAGTATAACCTCACCCACAGAAAAAGACTGAACATGCCTGTGGGGGCAGCCAGTCGCATAGGCAAACATACTTCCAATTCACCAACCAAACTACATAGAGTAAGACCACTAAAGGCACATTGTCAAGAGGAAAGACTGAGGGGAAGTCCAAAGCAATATTGTTCTGCAGGTACTTTGCATTGACTCTTGGTGCTAAGTGGGAACTGATTCAACAGCTGTGAAGGGCTAGCAATGAGTCAGATAAGTAAGAGCTTGGCTAACCAGAACCCAACCCCATCTGATTAACAAAACCCAAACCCAATGCAGGTCATGGGCAAGAAAGGGGTGGCCAGGATAGGAGATAATGGGGAAATTTTCAATATGGAAACACGTAAAATAGATGACAGAAGTACAGAAATAGTGTATAAATGCTCAAAACCCTTAATAACAGTACTTCCAAAAGAGAAAAATTAATAAGAGTTCTGTCTTGGCATAAACCTGGAGCTGTAACAGGTTTATAAAAGTAAGCCAAACCAAATTCAAAACAAAATTAGACTTAAGCAAACCTAACCTTTAAGTACGGAAATAGTGTTTGGAAAGTTAAGGTGCTTTCTTGGGATTGAAGTTGCCAGGTCATCAAAAGACATCTTTCTATCTCAAAGGAAGTACATCCTTGATATGTTGTCCGAGACAGGAATGTTGGGTTGTCATTCTTCTGATATTCCTATGGAAGCTAGTAGCCGGCTCAAGGAAAAGGAGGGTAAACCAGTTGACAAAGGCCGCTACCAACAGTTGGTAGGAAAACTGATATATCTCTCACATACACGACCTGACATTGCTGTGACTGTGAGTTTGGTCAGTCAGTTTATGCATGATCCCTATTCCTCACGTATGGAAGTTGTTATGCGTATCTTACGATACTTGAAGTCAACTCCAGCAAAAGAGATCCTCTTATCACCTCATGATCACCTCCAAGTTGAAGCTTATACAAATGTTGATTGGGCTGGTTCACCCGAAATAAAATCTATCTCTGGTTATTGTACCTTTATAGGAGGGAATCTTGTCACTTGGCGCAGCAAGAAGTAGAATGTGGTAACCAGATCTAGTGCTGAAGCAGAATTTAGTGCCATGGCACAGGAGATTTGTGAGTTACGATGGTTTCGTACACTTTTGGATGATATTGGTGTACATGTACGTCTTTCTATGATGTTTTACTGTGATAACAAGGCTGCTATCAGTATTGCTCATAATCCAGTACACCATGACCGAACCAAACACGTGGAGGTTGATTAGACACTTTATCAAAGAGAAGTTGGATGTTGGTTTGATTTGGGTTCCTTTTGTGAACTCTGGTAATCAACTAGTGATGCAGTACCAACAAGGGTTTACACAAGGAGAATGATGCAGATGCAGATGCAGATGCACGATGGACTTAGAAAAAAAAAATCTTTTGATTTGATTTTCTTTTGTTTTAGAAATAATTTCTTTTTAAATTAGCTAGCTTCTAATTTTAGAAAAGCTTCCTTTCAAGTAGTTTCCATTAATTGTTTGTTTTTTTTTCCTTTATATTGGACATGTACTCATGGAGAAATTTCAGTTTTAGATTTGAAGAATAGAAATTTGATTAAGAGTTTGGTATGAAAACCATGGCTGCCGATTTTCCCTTTTTTCCCTCTTTGAAATTTTCTCTCTATTATCCCCACTGAAATCTCTCATCTTCCCCTTTCCCCCATCAATCGCTGGTTTCTTCTTCACTATTATTGTTGGAGGGTATCACAGTGACCCTTGCTGCCCTGTTTTGAGAGGAAGCTGATGACCCATAGAAGTCGAAAGCTCTCCTTCATCTCATCTTCTTTCTTTAGCAACTTTTGGGGATTAGTTCACCATGGAAAGGCGACCTTAAACTTTAAATCTCAGACTTGAAAATACTTCCTGCTGTGAGCCACAAAACCTGCAACTCAGGTTATTTAAAACTACCGCCCAGATCTGATTTGCAGAGGAACTGTTCTTCTTTGCTTGGTGTTTCGAAGTGTCTTTCGGTGGGAATCAAAGGTGCATAGAGGATCCAAGCTTCGCCCAAGGTTTGGGGCTGAATCGAGGTGCAGGGAGAGAGTTCTCATCACCGCCATCTTTTTTTTTTTTTTTTTTTTTTTCTGTCATGAGGTTGAAGACAACCTCATAAGTGAGTAATTGTAATTTTCTTTCCTATTTCCTAAAGTACCCTTACCTTTTATGCTTATTCTGGTTTGTCCTTATTTTAAGTCCCTATTCCTAATTTGTCCTTGACCATACGTTTTGCTTTCCACTCAAGTCACTTTTGGTTTTCCTTTGGTTAAGTTCCATTTATTTACAAAACTGCCACCTTCATTGGAAACTTCAGCTTAATTACAATTCTGCCATTTAATTGAAGCTTTATTTCAATACAATTGTTATTGGGTGTTGCCTTTGTTTTATTGAGTGTTTAAGTGGGCCCTAAGCGATCCGATTCCGACTTTTGGAACATGGATCCGCATCAGAGAACCAAGACCAAGGTTGACCCAAGTGGCTGACTGGGTCGCCCAGATCTGGTCCAAGTCAGCCCACGATTTGGACTGCTGATGGGGTTACTAATTAGTTATTTAGTTTCTATTTTGAAGTCCTAAATTAGTTTCTAATTTCAAGTCATTGTTAGTTTCTAATTTCTGTCAAGACTAGTTTCTATTTTGACATCCTAAATTAGTTTCCAATTTCAAGTCATTGTTAGTTTCTAATTTCTGTCAAGACTAGTTTCTATTTTCATTAGATTCCAATTTCCAGTTTTTAGTAACTTCTTGTAATCAGTTTTTTGTAACTCAGATTTAGTAACTCTGAGTTACTATTATTTGTAAACCCTCCCCATCATTATAAATAAAGGATATGGCTCTTTTATGACCACGATTTTTGACTAATAAGAAACAAATCTCTTGTTGCTGCCGCTAGTACCCCTGGCTGTTCCTTGTGTTTGATCAAGGCATAGGGATTGGTGTTTGATCCAATCGACACTCTGTGGCAAGAAGTCCAAGTGGGTTGCTATTATTTTCTGGTTTTCTTTATTGGATTATCTTCTCTAGTAGAACAGGTAAGCAACGGAACCATTCTGCAGAATTTTTCTGGGTTCTGAATCTCTGTTTTTCCCTATTCTGTCGACCTATTCTGTTGGGAGTTCTAGCCACCCGATGGCCTTGTGATTCTGGTCGGTTGTTAGGATCAACCAGAGGAGGACTCGATCCAAGTTTGGTGCTGATCAGACAAGGGGTTTGTCTAGTTCTAAGTTTTCTTCAATTCTGGCCGATAGTGTTCTCTACCCATAATTGATTTCTGTTTTTTTAATATGTTGAAGTTGACTGCTGCTTTTATTCTCCACTGAACTGGACCTTCTAATCAATAATTAGATTTGTTATTAGTTCCTTAATAATACTCTACTGAAGTTCCAAAAATTACTGTCAGATCTCAGGACCTGCTATCATAATCAAGTTCTGATTTGGTTATCTATTCCTGTGATATTTTGATTCTAATTGGACCTTATTCAAATACTCTATTTCTGTTGCTGAAATTCTATTTGTTGGTGCAAACTCTGCTACCTGAAATTCTAGATTCTGGATCTGATAATTCTGGTTTTTCAAGGACTGTTGACTGGTTTAAGTTGGACTGTTGTTGCTGTCTACAATTGGGTGGTTATTGGTTGTTCTTTGGTTTAACTTTCCTGCAATCTTGGGTCTGGTTTGGTTGTCAAATCCATTCCTACATTAATTAGCTGATGTATCCACTAAAGAGCTGGTTGGAAAGCTGTTTCATCCTAGTTTAGTCAAGTTGGACATGTGTGACATCTATGCACCACTTGAGTAGAATAAGGATTAGTGTGCCGCAGGGGCACATTGGGGCTTTCCCCCCTCCACCAACCCTAATTAGAGTGGGGCGGTTGGATAGAGGGTATATTTGTAAATACTTTATATTTTCTGTTTTGTATTTCTATCATGACTCCTATCATGATTCTATCATGATTTTATATTATAAATAAGGGACTTGTGTGATCAGTTAAAGATACACAAACATTCACCCATTCTTCCTGTTAACAGGGGGGGAGAAAAAAAAAACCAAAGAAAAATCCAGATAATATAAAAAGGGCCTTTCCTTCGTCTCAGTTAACTCCAAAAAAGGTTAAGCTGTCCCTAGTAGACCAAGCAAAACACACGGAAGGCATCTTTCATCCTCAGACAACAAAACAAAGAGACCTTCTCTTCTTATGATTATTTACTATATGTATCTATTAACTAAAGAGGGAATGCTCATAAGGTTAGGCCCCACAGTTTAGGCAAGTGAAAAAGCTCACAAATTCCCTTGACATTAAAATTATGTCAAAAATATAGTTAGTTGCATGCAAAGGAGAAGATGTTAAACTTAAGGACTACAGTCAAGGATTCTCTAGCATGACTAGTAGCAGAAGGTGCTCCCATAGAACTCCCAATATCTTTCACCAAATTCTCTCCCAAAGAATATTATGACATTGAAATTATCTTCAGGATTGCTAATTCTCTCAAACACCCATGTGTCTCAATTTTCAGTTGGGAAAAGGCTCAGTTGAACTGAGTTGAGTAGAGCTGTATAGGGGCTCATGAAGAGCCAAGTGTCCATGATTTATATCCCAAAGTTCTTAAGACAAAACCACCCTTTAAATGCTAGAATGTACCAGTCACTAAAGGACAATCCATATACTTATGAATTGAATAATTATGATTGCAAAAGAAGAAAAACCCAAAAGTTCAAATTGAAACTTTTTTCTGGTTCATTTCTCTGCAAATATTAAAGAAAATTATTGAAAGCACACACAAAGGGCATCTAAGTGTACCAGAAACAATAAATCCACTCTGCTTTTTCAAGAGAAGAGTAGACAAGCTAAATGTAATTTAAATAAAACTAGGATAGTGGCAAAAGTCCGTTAATAGGTAATCAGCCAAAGGCTGAAAAACAGAAAAGACACGTGTTAACTTTCCAGAAACACTAAAGCAACAATTAACCGTTTTCTGAGCACCTGTGCTCCAGGATCAACTATAGTTTCAAATATGCAACCATTTTAAGTACATGAATCAGCATGTGACAAAGAAGCTGTGTGTAAAACTACATGCAGCAATTGTGAACCATACCGTGAGTAACTTATACAATATTGACTCCACATCCTCTCCAACATAACCTGCCTGAACAAAAAATTGATCAATTGTTTCAGTTTTTACCCTTGCAAGGAAAAAAAGATTTTCAATATATAAATATGATCACATTTAGCATCTAACTACAGTAGTGGAGCACTCCTTGGAAGCCAATTTGTGCAGCATTAATAGTAGTGACCATAAGTCCATAACAGACTGTGGTTACCTACAACTGGAGTTTCTAAATTTACTCAGAAAGATGAATACAATTCCTTTATCAATAAAAGTTTAATGGTACTACATTAACTTTCACAGGAAAGAAATGTTATCCACAAGGGCTTGGCTAACAAGCAAACTGCAATGAGATATTGTCAGTACACAACAAGTCTACAAAAGTAGTTAAGGCTGAGAAGTAGTTCTTCAACCTCAAAATGCTGACAGCTAAAGATGGAATCAGACATCGTCAACAAATGCAGTGCAGTGAAAAGATAAGAATTCAACTTGCCTGCGTCAATGTTGTCGCATCAGCAATAACAAAGGGCACATTCACAAAACGAGCCAGTGTTTTTGCTAGTAATGTCTTTCCTGTCCTTAGAAATATGTAATCAGAATAGCAATATCTAAACCTGTCAGCTTGTTATCATGCTAACAGCAAGAAAGTGGTAGATATCATCAAAGCTACTCGAGCTAATTTACTGCATGGTAGATAGTGTTCATCAGGATTCACAAGCACTGATCATACCTGAGCCCGTTGGACCCATCAAGAGGACATTGCTTTTCTCTAGTTCCACTGAATCATCATCGTTTTCAGTTTCAGGGTTCTCTGCTTCCCCTCCAGACCTGGAAATTTGAATCAAGAAATTCATTTTATCAAGTGATGCACAACAATAACCAACTTACTTCCAGAAGCACTCTAACTGCTTTAGAATTCATTGAAACTCAAGGGACAAACTGGGGTCTATCAGCATGAGTCAAAGATTCATATCGACTGAACCACAAACCAAGTTGAAAAGCCTGCAAAAAAACTAACCCTTTCTGCAAAGAGGCATGGTATATCCTTTTGTAGTGATTATACACAGCTACTGAGAGCACCTGCAACATGAAAGAAAGCTTGAAAGTGTGATAAAAATCCCAAAGGCAGCCAAATCCATAATACCCCCTCCCCCTGCCCCCACTTTTTCTCCTCAGTAACTGGTCAAAAATATAAAATTACATAACTACATTATCATTCAATATATCTGCTTTTACATCATAGATCATATAGACATCAACAGCAACATAACAGAGAAAAAGCCGAGCATAGAAAAGCAATAAATGCACCTGAGAAAAAATGTGCACTTTGTTTTTAAATCCTAATTATGAGTGCAGAGCTATACCCCAGACAATGTAGGAAGAAGCATATAATTAATCAATGAATGATATGACGCATTCAAATGCACATACCAACTCATTAAAGATTAAAAAAACTGTGTGTGTGTGTGTTGGGGGGTGAGAGAGTAGGGGAACTATCCTCTTACATACCCTCCAAAACGTGGAAATGAATTCAAATGCATATATGCATTACCACTTGGAGCTGAACATCAAATAAAATCACAAAGCATCATACAAAGGAAAAAAAAAAAAAGATGAAAAGAAATCATTTTCCTGTTTTCTTTCTCTAAAATGTCTTTAAGTTGACAAATTATACTTATATATCATCTAGAAGAACAAAGACTGAACATGCATGAATCAGTGGAGGTGTTAAGCATCACAAATTATGCACCTTTTTGGCTCGTTCCTGACCAATAACAAATTTATCGAGGCCCTTGCAGATGTCCTTAGGCGTGGGCAAATCCTTTCCCAAATTAGATCCACCCCATCCACTCTTCTCCCCACTACCGCCGCCTGGAACGCCAGGACCGGCAGCCCGTATGACATTGACGCCAGGAGCAAAAGGTGGGCCTGGAGGCGTGTGCACCGCCAGCCCATTCCCGTTATCCCCAGGTGGTGTTGGTGGAGGTGGCCAACTCTCAGGTGGGTCACCACCGTATGACCTCAACGTTTCCCAGAACGACACCCGAAGCCGGTTCCCAAACTCCTCGCCTGGACCACCACCACCACTTGCGGTGCTTCCGTCACCCTCACTGCCACTCTCGCCGGGTTTCCTGTCGGAATCCTTTGGTGCTCCACCCCTGACCCTGCCAATCTCAATGAAGCTGCCCTGCAGGGGAGCCATCTTGTGGGGGCGGAAGTAGTATGCGGCCTTGCAATTGCGGCAGAGATTGACGGCCTGGTAGCCACCCTTGTCGCCAGCAGCTATGGGAGAGGCGGTGGGGTGGCGATTGGAGAAGAGTAGATCCATCTTCTTGGAGCAGCGTGGGCAATTGGCCTCAGCTCGAATCTTGCGAGTCTGGGAGTCATCGGAACTGCCCTCCCATTTGTGGCGCTCCTGAAAGCCTATGAGAGACTCCCTGCGAT
>NC_056558.1:15592251-15596830 GCF_013358625.1 Macadamia integrifolia
GTGGAAGAACAGAGAAAAACCAGAAAACCATATAATGGAGATGGATCAGAAAGAAAAAGAAAAAAAAAAAATAAGATCGAAGAACAGAAAAAAATACTCAGCTTTACTTTCATTCGAACCAAGCTTTACTTTCAACCAAACCAAAAGGAAGAATAGAGAAATCAGTTGAAGAAAAGATCACATCCCGCTTTTCCCATTTTTGCTTCGTTTCTCACCCCCGAAGAACCCTAATCGGCGCCAACCACACCTCTGTTTCTGCTCTCTCTAGGGTTTTTTTTTTCTTCTCTCGTTAGGTTTTTGGTGTTTCCAGATTTTTTTTTCCCGTTCTGAAGAGAAACCAGGGGGAATGATGTTCACATTCATTGGAATATTTCCATTCTTATTTTGGTTTTCTGAAGAGAAACTGGGAGGAATGATGTTTGCATTCATTGGGTTAATAATCCAATTCCACTTGAGCATCTTTCATATTTTCTGGAAAAGAATATGCCTAAGGATTTGAGTCATAAAGAGATGTTAAAACCGTGAGGAAGAAGATGAAGATGAGCTTCGTCGTTCGTCGCTGATGCTGATGCTGCCGCTGCCATGATCTTCGGTGCTCTGAACGATCACCTCTGCTTTTGATGTCACGGTGAAGGTGAGTATAGGTAGGGGGGAAGAGGAATTGGGTTAAAAATATCTTTTGATGATAAGGGTATAATGGTACTTTTAATTTTTCACTTAACAGTGACTAACGGTAGGGGGTCCGAGTCTAATTTGGTGAAAGAGAGTGGGTGACCCTCTAATATTGGAATTCTCCAGGGGGTGACGTTGTAAATTACCCTTAAAAAAAAGATGAATGCACCGAAGCTTGCAAGTAACACTAATAGGCCTCAAAGAAAGTGATAGTTCACTAGATATTCCGGTGTCAAAGGCAACTGAGATAGAGTCCTACACACAGTAAACGGCTTTCAAAGGAAAAGGGAAATAGATTCTTTATATTTCTTTGGCAGGGTGAGGTTAGAAGTAAAGGATGCAAATAGAGTGAATTTGCTTTCATTTATTTTTAAACATGTCAAATGTTGATTTAACCATATATTATTAATACATGCTTATTAGAGTGGAGCGCAGAATAGACTTGCAATTGATTTCAATTTCAATATTGAAATACCAAACACCATAATTTCAATATATGACCACGCCATAAATTGAAATAGATATCATACCAAAACAGCCCTTAAATTACCAAGGCAGGAAGGCTCCATTAAGATCACCTGTTACAGAGCCAATTGCAAGAATCTGAAATGTCAAGATTCATAATGCCATAGGAGTTTAAATTACTTTCCTGGAAAACAACACCTACAGATTACATTAAATAATAAAGAGGGGGGGGGGGGGGAAGGAAAGCAGTGAGGATATATATATATATGATACACGACTTGAATTACCTCAAAACTGCTCCATCAGATTAACGGGTAAACAATGGTACACTTGCATGCAATTCTCTGAGTTTTGACCCAAAAACATGACCTCCAGAAAAAAAGATGAAATGGAGATTTGCCTAATAACTTATTTCATATACATGCGAACTTAGGTCAGCAGTAAGTCAGTGATGGGCCACCAAATGAGTATTGAGATGAGACTGATGAGGATGCAAGCTCATGTCTGCCCCTGGGATGGTTATGTTTTTCATTGTAATCTGACAAAGCATTGGCAGCATATCTTGAATATAATCCTCCTCCATCAGCTCCACTTCTTGAGAAATCAGTAGAGCCCCTTTCTTGGTAATCATAATTTGTGAGGCAAACGTCTTTCCTTGGGACAAGAGGATATGGTTCCGAAGAAGTCGCCTCGCTTCGAGGAGCCAGAAAATATGCATCTGAGGATATAGAATCATAATGATGAGGATAATTTGGAACTTTTGCATAGGTAACTGTGGAAGCACTAGTGGCTACAGCAGCATGAGGGATTAAAGATGGAGGTTCTTGCCCAAGACCATAAGATCGATAATCCTTCTCACTCAGAAAAAGGGGATCACGACGAACTTGGTCTATTTCTTTAGAGGTTGTTTCTCTCTGCTGCGGACCAGCATGCCATACAAGCTGCTCCCTTTCATGATCCTTCTGGTACAAGTCTACCATAGGAGCATTGCGATCAATAAAAGTAGATGGCATAAAGGTACGTCTTTCTCTTGAAAGACCATAAGTTCGATATTCTTTCTCCGTCAGAAACAGCGGATCAAGATTGATTGCCTCTTCCTGTAGAGTGGGGGCTCCCACCGTGTGGGTCGGAAAATATTTTCTAGAAAGCTGCCCACTTATATGTTCAGATGGCAAAAAGTACAGCCTGCCTCCATCAAGGGAGTAAGGATCACTCAAGAACGTTTCCTTGGTTGCATGGTGTGGAAGGTCTTTTCTGCCCTCGGAAACTTCTCCTGCTGGTAAAGTTGGCATTGGTGGGGCTCGAAGTTGTTGTTGAAGAGGGGCCTGAATGAAATGTGCAGTTGACTGGACATGAGGTGAAGTCTGAAACAGACTTGTAAGTTTCTTTACCTGTGAGGGCATAATTGACATCGTCAAAAATATATCATGGGCAAACATTGATTTCTGATATAGTAGAAGAAATAGTCTCTTACTTGCAGGACAGTAAGCTCAGTCTTGAACCTGTGCTTCTTTTCATCATAATTATCCTCAATTGCTCTCTTAAAAACACTCTCAGGTAGCGGGGAACAATCCCTGTGAACCATGAACCGCACCTGAAGAAAACCAAGTGTTAACACTCTCTTATGATTTATCCATAAGATCGAAACAGAGACTCATGCATGTGGAATTAATATTAACAAAAGGAACCTGAACAGGGAAAGCCCCGCCAAAAGCAGCAGGCTCCAGCTTCAAACCACCAGCAAAAGACGCCTTGTAAATCCCATACATAAGCTTGAGATCAAAATCATAGAGGAAGAGCTTTAGACCAGGTTTTATTCCCATTACTAGCTCTTTCTGGCTCTGTGGGACTCCCATGACCCCATAACGGAAACAATCTAGTTTGGTTTTTTCATTGCAAAAGAAAATCAACCCACCCAACTCTTCCTTGTCCTTTTGATCCCTCTGGCAATTTTCATTGATGATAATCTTCTCTCTGTTCAGTTCCTTTGATTTTTTCTTGTTTCCATTTTTTGTTTGATTGATAGCATTACCACCCAACTCTTCCTTGTCCTCTCTATCCCTCCGGCTATTTTCATCGATGATATTCTTCTCTCTGTTCACTTCCAGCAAATTTTTCTTGCTTCCATTTTTCGTTTGATTGATAGCATTCTTCTTTTTCACAATTTTACGTTTAAGCTTCAATGACTTTGGGTTTCCTGGTTTGGATGACAATGGTCTTGAGGATGCCTCAGCGGCGGGCCCAACTTTCTTGCTTTCTTCTATACTCTCGTTTGTGTTGTTCTCATGATTTGGTTTCCCCTGAATCTGTTCAGCAGTGGAATCTTTTGTCCTATCTGAAATTTTTTTCACAATTTTGCGTTTAGGCTTCAGTGACTTCGGGTTTCCTGGTTTGGATGATGCCTCAGCAGCAGATGCAACTTTCTTGTTTCCCTTGAAGGCCATGATCTACCCCTGCCAATAAGAAGCTTCAAAACACATACATAGAATCATGAAATAGACAAGCTTGTGATTGATGCTTATTTGTTCATATTTTCCCCATCTCATTTTCCATTTAAAAGAAAGAAAATAGAAAAGCAATCCATAAATTATACATATGCATGGAGTGTCTGAATACACATGCAAAATGTCTGCCAGACTGGCAGTTGAACAGCCAGCTTGATGGGAAGCTATAATCCCACAAATAGGACTGATGTGGCCATTCAGAAAGCAGAATAAATAGATAACCTTTGGCTTCCGCTTACTCATATTGAAACCTCATGGCCTTTCCTCCATTGGGTTTTCACCTTGTATCACTAGCCATAAACAATATTTTCTGCCTAGTCAACAACTTTTCATAGCTTTCATTCAGACAACAGCTGTAATATGTGGGGCCACAACACTTGGAACATGAGTAGAGGGTGATCTGAGCAAATATATCAGGAGGTTCTTTGGAATCAATAGGAGAAGGGTTGCAGAGGTAGACTTGGGATCAGCCATCATGCACGGCCAAGGATTAAAGTATCGGTATCGGTCGCCGTATCGGTCAGCCAAAATTAAGATATGTATCGGAGGGTATCGTATCGTATCGGAGATACACTAAGATACGCTAAAGATACACACATAAATGGATATGAAACATTTTTTTAAACACTTTTGCATAAAGAATTTGTTAAAAAAAGCTATTGATAACATGTATTATGCATAAACACTAAATTGAGGATATCGTACTAAGAATTCAAGGTCTGTAGTTGTCCCATAAATGTAAAATCCTTGTTCCCAACCTTGATTTCCACTTTAGTTAGAGAGAAATATAGCTGACAGCAACTTTGGAACAAAAACCCTTCAAAAAATCGTTTTTTTCTGAAAAATTACCCATATTGGCCATTATATGACCGTAGCGCCGATACGTATTGATACGTACCGATATATATATATCGATACTCACCGATACGTGCTGATAT
>NC_056558.1:15596930-15601611 GCF_013358625.1 Macadamia integrifolia
TCTTTTCTCTCTCCTCTTTACTATCCTCACCAGCGTACGGGTGTCATAAATGAAAAGAAAAGAAAATCATAAATGCTATATATATATACTTCCTAATTAACTGAATAGTTCACATGGATGGGTCACTCAGGTGGGTGGGTGCGCCCACCTGTCCACCCACCTGAGGGCCAAAGCTTGGGATTTTGACCGAGTTCGGGCCTCGGCACGAACCCCACCCTAGCATACGATGTAGCATATGTATATACCTTAATATACGGCTACAATACCTGCTTTATCCGTACATGACCTTATGGTAGGTTCATGTACACGGCTTGGGCACTCCCATCTCTTCTGGCACTGGCTCGGACTTGTCGGGCCAGCCGGTGTTTAAGGTCACCCTTGCCATCATAGCCCATAAGGAACCCGCTCTAACTCCCTCTGGTTCGGTTCCTGCATGGTTAAACCGGTTCAACCGTGAAATCAGACCGGGTTTAAGAAGTAGGTTATTACATGTTATACCAAGGGGACTGATCAAGAAGTAAGGTTAAAACAATATGACCCATATATCTTACATCTTTTCTCCACTCTTTGGCAAGCTTTAACGGTCAAACCAATTGAGTGAACAAATTCAACCACTTGTAAAGAACAAAGTCAAGCAATAGTGACATAAGATATTGATGCAGGCTCATATTTGCATCTTATTATTTATTTTGGTTTATGATTAATTGTCCATTATAAGTGGGCATAGATATAGGATTTCGATTATTTACAGGTTTTTGTTTGGTTAATTTATGGGTCAGCCCAAGCCCATGAGTAGTAAGTTTAGGATTCTATGTTGCTTTTGATTTCAATTGTAAGAGCTTACTTAGATGGATGGTTGGGATTAATTAATAGGGTTTGTTTAGGTTTTTATTTTCTTATATATATGTAATGGGAGAATAATGTAGGGGAGTTAAATATTGAATTGAGTTTGGAGTTTCTCCTTTTTTAAGCTTTGAAAAACTTCACTCCTTCCAAGCCCTGAAGAGCTTGTGGCGTATCAGTTGAGCAAATCCCCAACATTCATCTTTCCTTGAAGAGTACGTTAGTTAGTTTTACGTTTCCAAGATTGCGTCAAATATTGAAATAGTATAGGTAAGTGTGAGGTCCCATGAGGTCAAAGGATTGACTCTCATATGTTCACTTTGTGCAAAAAGGGTTCCTCTTCCCTTCTCTCCTCCTCTCACTTATAATGTAACCCCTCTATGGTGTAACAGGGTATGATATGTTTCTTACCAAAAAAAAACCTAACCCTAGGGGCCAGCAAATGTACAACATATTTGCTTGATAGGGAGTATCAATTTATTGAAAATAAACAAAATAAATTACTAGCAAATGCCAGAGGCCAACTGAACTAGGACTCATGGGGGAGCCCCAAGAGACCCAGTGAACAAAACCAAAACAAAATTAGGGATGAACGTTTTGGCGTTGATTGCCCGAACCCACCCTGAATCTGAATAGGACTTGGGCTAAGATTTTTAATCCTGAGGTTTGGTTAGGGTTGAAAAACACTAACCCTAGGTTAGAATTTGGCCGGGCCAACCTAGCTTGAATTTTAGATAAGGGATAATTTGTTATAACCAGAGTCATTTGCCAACAAGCCCCACACTATACTATTCACCAACTAAGTGATATAATGGTTTTTCCCTGTAATTTTCCCCTTCCTCCATCACTTGCTCTATTGGATTTTTTTTTTATTTTTTTATTTTTTTATGTATAATATACAAATGGAAAAATCTAGTGCAATCATTGTTAAATTGGCCTTGAAAAAAATCAAAGCCAATTAGGGTCACCTGGCCTTGCCAGAGTCAATTAAGGCTTGGTTGGATTGGCATGAATTCGATAGGGTTGGGCCTAGACATGAGCCTGGCAGGGTTGCATTGAGCTTGTGTTGAGTTTTGAGGACCTAGGGCAACCTGACCATGTTCACCCCTAAACAAAATCATAGCGACTAATGCAGATTACTGAAGGAAATTAACAACATCATGACAAGGAAAACTTCGAAGATAACAACATAACCTAGAAACCTAGTCTCCCAAATCGGATGAACCCTCCACCTCTCAATGAGAAATAGGTTCCTAGGAGAGTTTTTGCGCTTGGGAATAATCGCCCTACAATGGTCTTCCACATTTGTACGGATATCACTAATGGTAGAAGGTTTGGGTTCTTGAAGATATAGAAGTTTCACTTCGTCCATAGATGGCCAATATTAGCACATAATGTAAGCTTCGCAATACTTCCAATAGAATTCCAAATGACACATTGGTTTCGAGTACTTGAGTTTAAGTTTTGCCACTTCTAGATCAACCCAATAAACCCATCTACACTAAAAGCATCCTTTGATGTAAAATCATTTGAATTAGTCCATTCTCTATGATCATGACTTTAAATAGGCACAACATTTTGTCAATGTAATCAGGAAGGTAATTCTCTAGTCTTTCTTAAGAAAAGGAACTTATTCTAGGGACTATATGGAGCTTATATTATCCTTCCTGATTATATTGACAACATGTTATCCCTATTTGAAGCCTTTAATTGTTGCTTTAAATAATTTTTGGCTTGAGCCTTCCAATTATAGATCTCTTCTCACGTTTCCCCTCTTTCAAGACTTTGTGCCACCCTTGGCCAATTTTGTAATGGAACTTGGGGAGATATTGATCTTTCAGTCAAACAGCAAACATGAAAAAAGAAACCCAAAAGAAATAGGTTAAAAACACTTGGTAAGAAGAAGAGATGAAGCAACTATCGTTTGATATTGGGTACAAATGACAATAATTGATGGTGTCGAATCCAAACTCCGAGCTTCATGGTGGAAGAAAGGTCGACTGTCTAAGGATGTCATACAACTACCCAACCAATGTAGAACTAAAATTTTCTATTCCGTATCAATAATAAAACTTTCTACCTAGTTAATCTACTGCTTCATAGTAATTACAACAATATATATCTACAGGTTCATTGTCGGTTCCGCAATTTGTTGCAGTTCAGACTTAACTTGGAAACATTAGGCATTCATCTATATGAAGTAGCCTCTATAGTGGACCACAATCCAAAACCTATCTAGAGAAAGACAACCTTCATTGGACAATTATTATTTCCCCAAGCTTTGGACCACTCTGATTAAAACGGTACTAACACATAGTATGATAGTAGTTGATGACTTGCCAACACCAAAAAATGTCAAATAATTGAATGGTCACCAACTAGGACAAGTTGGCGGCCCTTTGGTGCCTTGATAGTTCTTTATCTCACCTACCCTACTTGATGGTGGAGATGCTTTGCTCATTCCATTGTAAGTAAATGTGGTGTTTAGTAGTTAATGTTGTTTAATATGAGTAAGCATCCATCAATCTAAAGAAACCCTGATCAAACAACCATGTCATGGCCAATCAAAGCCCAAATATAGATCAAATGGCAGCAAATTTTTATGCCCTTTTAGGGTTTCAATGACTTTGAATTTGACAATTGATTTTGATTGGATGGTTGAGCTATTGTCATTTCCATGGTTAGGGGCTCAAAAACCCAAGATAAGACAGGTTGAGAGAGAGAGTACAATACCTTAAGTTTCACACATGTCAGGTTCCATGTTACGTATCAATGACTCCCAAGTGATAAACAAAGGATAAAGCAGTGCTTTGGTAAGAAGGGAATGAGAGTAAACAAAGGGTTAAGGGTGCAAACATGAAGGAACTGATCAACAGCCCAAATAGGAACAATCCCTCTTGAACCACTCAGAAAGTGTCTTCATTTCTTACCCATAATGGAAGGTCATCTCTTGCTTTACTTCCTTTCTTCTTTTCTTTTCTTCTGTTCTGCAAACAAAAGTAGAAGAAGGAAGAGAGAATTCATCTGGGTTTCCGGTTGAGAGATGGGGAGGGGTAAGATTGAGATCAAGAGGATTGAGAACTCAACAAACAGGCAAGTTACATATTCAAAGAGGAAGAATGGGATCATGAAGAAGGCTAAGGAGCTTACTGTGCTTTGCGATGCAAAAGTTTCACTTATCCTCTTCTCTAGTTCTGGGAAGATGTCAGAATATCGTAGCCCTTCTGTCCCGTATGTACTACTATTTTCTTTTCTAGGGTTTCCTTTAACTCGTTTGAAGTATATATCCTCTCTTTTTAGCTAGGGTTTGTTCTGCTTGTTGTTCAATCTCTTTGGTTTTCTTTTGTTTGATATGTTCATCATACTGACTCTTTCTCTCTCTCTGGAATGTGTTTTGATGAAGAAGAATGTCAGAGATCTTGGACAAATACCATAAGTATTCAGGAAAGAAGTTGTGGGATGCTAAACATGAGGTCGGTTCCTTCTTCCTTCTTCATCTTCCTCCTCTCTCTCTCTCTCTCTCTCTCTCTCACACACACACACACACACACATGATCTCTTGCTTTCTTGTTTTGATGTTTAGAAAAGCTCTGGGGGTATATTTTCTTTCTGGCATGTTATGTGGTTATGTTGTTTGAAGCAATTTCCATCAACAGATCTGCAGATGAATCTCTCCCTCTCTCTCTCTCTCTCAATAACAACCCAGTTTTTTTTTTTTTTTTAATGGAGAAAATTTATAAGTGAGTGTGCTGCTTGAATGGGTTTTCAGTGAATATAGCTGCAAATCAAATGCTACTCTCTCTCTCTCTCTCTCTACAAACACACGACACACACACAT
>NC_056558.1:15601631-15645105 GCF_013358625.1 Macadamia integrifolia
CCCCCCCCCCTTTCCCCTTATACTGATGAAAAACTAGCTATATGGGTATTTCATAGTTTCTCAGCAACGAACTGGACAGGATAAAAAAAGAGAACGACAACATGCAGATTGAACTGAGGTCCTCTCTTTCTTCTTCTTATTTATTTATTTCAATATGTGGGAAACAAACCCTTTTAGGTTTTCTCAATTGGTGCTTTTGTTCTGCAAGTAAAAAAATTAAAAATTTTCAGGCACCTCAAAGGTGAGGATGTCAACTCACTGCATCACAAGGAGCTTGCAACCATAGAGGAAGCACTTGAAAACGGTCTCACCAACGTTCGTGCCAAAGAGGCAAGTCATCAGCTAGTAGTGCTTTCTAGGTTTTTTTCCTAAAAGCACCTAAAAATAGTAACCAAGACAAGACCTGATGATCTTCTCTCTCTTCTCTTTGTTATGACAGATGGAGTACTTCAAAATGCTTAAGAAAAATGTATATAAAGATCAACACAAACCCGTTGTATACATTCTTGATGATTGATTTAGCATTTCACTTTTTTATTATAACAGCATTAGGGTTAGGGCTGGCTTATGTTCCTTGAAAAAGAGGAAAGATTAGCCATTTTCCTAACTTTGTGTTTCTTGGTCAAATATTGCAGGAGAGAATACTTGAGGAGGAGAACAAGCGTCTTACCTACATCTTGGTATCCATCTCTCTCTCTCTCTCTGTTGATAACTTAGAGGGTTTCTCTTTTCTCCCTCTGAAAATTGATCTTTCAACAAGGATGGAGACCTCTCTCTCTCTCTCTCTCTCTCTTTTTGATAACTGTAGAGGGTTTATCTTTTCTCCCTCTTGAAATTGATCTTTCAACAAGGATGAAGACAATTGTAAGTTTTATAGACAAGCCCATGCTGTATCTTACATTTAGAGTAAGACATGTTCTCTCTCTCTCTCTCTCTCTCTCTCTCTCTCTCTCTCTCAATATTGATCTTTAAACAAGGATTCAGATAATTTTGAGTTGAATAAACAAGTCCACGCTGCATCTTATAGTTAGAGTAAGACCCAATTGCTTGATTAATAAAGCTTAAACTTGATCATTTAGCAATCACTTGGAGTAGTTCTCTTCCCTCTGTTGGTTTGGAGACTTGATTATTTTTGTTCTGGTTTAAATTTTATTTTAATGTTTTGCAGCATCAACAACAAATGGCAATGGATGGTGGTTGTGTGAGGGAGATGGAGAATGATTATCATCACAGAGGGAGAGACTACCATCATTCCCAGATGCCTTTTGCCTTTCGTGTCCAGCCAAACCAGCCCAATTTACAGGAGGCCAAATAGAAGAACTGGTCATGGTATGAAACCATTTCTAAGTTACACTAGAAAAGCTTTCTAGGGCTTTAATAATATTATCTTTGTTTAAACAAGAAGTAAACTTTGTAACAACATTATATGAACCTATTGATGCTTGTGAGTACCTTATAACATTGATGGTGTGATCTTCCTGTGGTACTAGTGAAGATGCTCTTATTGACTATGTTCTTATGAATATATAGTTATAAAAGCTGCTCTGCAGGTGTGTGAGATTTAAGTTTGGGAACGTAAGGATCTCAAGATTTTGTTAATTTTATGAATGGCTAGCTTGTCTCAGCATAATTTATAAACTGGCATTTCATGATCCACTATCACAGTAACAGTACCACATAAAGTCGATTTTTTAGCTTCTTTATTTGAATTGATCACTTATCATAATCACTTCATATTCACCTTCAGAAGAATTTCAATTATAAGACTATTAAATAAGTTTTTAGTTTCACCCAATGGTCATTTGGGCTTTGAAGGGTTGTATGGGAAAAGAATCACGACGATGCTAGAGTACTAATTCCCTTCATGTGAGGTTCATTATTATATCTTTTTTTTGCGCTGCACCACCATTAGTGTGACGTGCAGATTCTTTCCCACACTGTTACTATGGGGAACCATCTCCCATAATGTATAGACAGATTAATTAGAAGATTTTTTCCATCACGTACACCTGCCCCTCCTGACACTGCAATAGCGGGAGAGCACCGGATTGCTCTTTTTATATGTATGATGTTTGCCTTCTTAAAAGCAACATTCAGAGCTTATCCATGAACCATCTTGTTCAAATGTTTTGTTGTTTACATGTACACAGATTTCTTCTTACTAGGTTATTGGCCTAGGCACGTGGAGGGATGAGGTGGCCATATTGATTACTAACATGGCTAGAGGATCAGTTAGGTTGGCTAGATTTCGATTTTTGTACATTCCTTCAATTGCATCCATCCACCATTAGAATTTCAACATAAAAATTATATTCTTCTATTTTATTTAAACATAATGGAAAATAAGGTTTGGGGAAGTGTTTCCTGTAGGGGTGTCATGGCCCCTACGCATGTGCGGGGACCGTTCAACTGGGACATTATTTTGAATTTCATAAGGGTTTGGGAGATATTTTGGCCCCCGATATGTTTGAGCATAGGAGCCATGCTTTTCCACTGAAATAAGGTTTATTTTGTGAAGACCACCTAAATTGCATGCCATATGATATATATAGGGTTTTTCCTAGTGAAGCTAAGCAAACTAGGTTGCCTATTAAAACCATCTATACCTACATCTTCTGCTTTATTTAACAATCAACGAAAAATATTGACAAAGAATAGAGGTACTCTCTCTCTCTCTCTCTCTCTGTGATGAGAGGATGATTGTGACACCTTCTAACCCACACAGCTCCATGGCTGGAGTCAAGTTAATATGTGGCTGCACGCAAAGAGATGCATGGACTAAAACAATCTGAAACAACTTATCTTTAATGATTGTTCCTCTGCAAATAGGTACATGCAACTCTGTGAAGGCAGATTGCAAACTACTTCAATGGGATGCAAGAAGAGGGAAAAGAGTTGAGCTTAAGGAGACCTCAATCAAGGAAATGGGATTAGGATTTGGGAATTATATATATGTATATATGCAAGAAACAAAAGTTTACATTTTCTATATAACGAGTTGGGTCAAGTGATCGACCCACTGAGTAAACTGAACCCATTTTTTTCAGCCTACATGGTTGATCAAATGAATTAGAAAATGACCTAATTAGAGGAAAGATCATGCTAGGAAATAACTGATCTTGATCCACATGGATAATTTTCAATCTAGGTCATAATGAGTTTTAAATATTAATCTAGGTCATATTGAGTTTTTAAACATTAACTTCCACACACTTATCAAGTTTGGTCCAACGGTACGGTACGAATGTAAGGATCTAGTGATCAAGCAGTTGAATAAGGCTCTGTAGTTTTTGCCCCTGAACCTCGCACATATGGGAGCCTCGTGCACCGGATACACCCACACTTATCAAGTTTGGTGGTATATCTCAATCGTAAGGCCGATATAAGTGATTTGGTAGAATATCTCAATCGTATGACCAATATTATATGGGACTATCCCGCTTGGTATTTCAATGGTTCTTGGAGTTGACAAAGTTTTTAAACCTATAGAATAGGTTTTTCTTCCATTTTTCAATAAAGATAAAATTTGACTCCTTCCCTATAATATAAAAAATGACTCATTAAACTTATCAAAATAACCTCTCATTGATGTATAGTTTCATAGAGATCCAATCTATATCGCAATCTTTTTTCTTTTGCTTTTTCCTACATGAGCCTTGTGAAGTTTATATTTTTTTTTATTTTTTTATTAACCAAGGTGTTCAGGCCAGCTTACTCGCATATCGATTAATCTTTGGGGAGATTAGCACAGTAATCCATCACCACGCTCTCCACTTAAATCATAGATGCACAAATTGGGAATCTAACATGGGACCGTGCATCTATCCACACAAGCCTCAATTCGCCCTAACCATCTATATCACAATCTTTCTTTTTTTGCTTTTTCCTTCACGATCCTTGTCAAGTTTTTCTAAGTTTATGCTCTAGCACATGCAAAAATCTGCTCCATTTTTATTTGTACATATAGGACAATCAATGACCTAAATACCACTTCTTTTTGCTAAGACTTCAGGTTTTTTTTCCCAAACCATTTCATGTATTCTATCAAATATACGATGTAGTAATCATATTATATCGCTCAATTAATTGGCATTTTGAGTTCTATAAATTGGAATCATTTATGGTAATCATCACCAAATGAGTATTTTTTGAACGGACCCTATAAATTTCATTTCTTGGTCCAATCAAGTGAACTATAAATTTTTCTAATGGATAATATTAATATTGATCCCCTAAAATTGATCCACTTAATAATTCTATGTCATACTCCTATTGATTCAAACAATCTCTATTGCTCTATTGGGCTAAACACTAAATATATTGATTGGGAAGAGAGAACAGAGAAATTCTATCTGACCCAATAAGTCTTTTAAGTCACATTATACGTCAACCCAACTGCATGAAAGGGACATTTGGAATACTAACAGGCATTAAAGATTACATAGTGATGTGGATATATAATATGATCATTAAATTTAGTCTTTAATGGATTAACACTGGCAATCATATTAACGGGTTCTACATTATATGGAGCAAAGGTATCTCTCGATTAAGTCTAATCCATCATTTCATTTTTGCTTAAAAACTAAGGAGAAAGCTTTTTTGAAGTTCTTTTCTTTTCCTTTAAGCAATGTAGAAAATTTCTCTTTATCCATATGGGTTAGGGCTTTAGAGATGAAAGAAACTTGCTGGATGGAAAAGAGATGGATTGTCTTTAAGAGAGACTAAATTTGGATACATATCCATTAGTCTGAGTGCATGATATATGATTAGGGATCGATCACTTTGGAGCCGATATGATACAGATACTTTAATTGGCCAGTTTTGTCACTGATTTTTCATAAAAACCTAATACTGATCTGAATCGGCAATGACCAATGCCAAAATCTCAAACCATGCATGGGATGTGATCAAACTCATTTTATGCAATAATTATGGATTCAAATCCTGTCCCCACATATATAAGAGAACCCAACACACATCCCATAATTATAAGGGCGTCAATTCCAAGCCTGCACCGATCGGTCGGATCAAGTCCGACATGTTTATGGCCCGACATGGACTGGCCCAATTAATAAATGTGTTGGGCCTAACCCCAGCCTGTTTATAAATAGGTAATACACGATGCAGGGGTAAGCCCGATTGCCTCCCAACCGGTCTGGCTTGTTTACAAGCCCGATTCGGACCGGCATGTTTAACTCAACCATTTATATAGGTATATTGATTTTTTTGGGATAAAATAGGGTATATATTAATATTTTTTTTTATCAATTATTGCCTATAATTTAAGCGTAATATATTTTTTAAATTGTTGATGATTTAACAAAATAAATTAAAGTATGTTAAAATCTAAGAAAAGTAAAGACCGTTTAAGGCCCTGTTTAAAGCTTTTATTGGTACATTGTCCCATTTAAGGCCCGATTATAACCCGATTAAGAGAAGACAGAATAAAGCCCGAAATCCGACCGAGAGCGACTCATTCCTTAAATAGATAGATCATGGTCCGAGGACATAGGCTTGCTAGGCTCAGCAAAACCCCATTGAGACTGGCCCGACCCAATCGATTGACACCCCTAGATAATTGGGAGCACTCGGCATGCACCCTAGCACCTGGGCGGGCACCTCAAGTCAAAGACCGGATCAGGTTCATATACAAGAACAATCTCGTATGTGCTTGATACGTGAATTTATAATCTATTTTCTCTCTTTGTATTTTATAGATTCTAAATCTACTGACCAAGGACATACAAGATTGTTCTCACATGTAAATCTAAATCTAATCCAGATTCCAAGGTAAAAGGCTCCCATCAATCGGATGGATGCACAATTTTACTGGCATGAATTGTGTCGGTGTACCAAGTGCGTCAACAAAAATGTTTTAAATTACCATAGTGGGTCAACGTTAAGACCAACACTCAACTAAACACTTTTAACCCTAAACCCTATAATAATTCCTCTCTCTTCCCCAAATTCAACCTCAATATAACACGTGTCATAATTAAAATTAAAAGCTTTAGTTTTAATTGGTGGGTTTATCTTTCAATCCATTCTCTAATTCCAAGCTGATGCCCTTTTCTCACACGTTTGCACGGAAAGATTAGATTAATGAAAAGGGCAATAATGTCAGATTTCACCAACCAATCTCACATGACGTCACACGATTAATCCAACGGCTGATATATGAGTTATCTTAAATCATCATTGGTTCACAGGACATAATGGTAGGAGAGACAACACACAGAAAATAATTATTTCACCTATAAAGTATTTCAATATAGGGAAACCTTTATCTTTGGTCTGAGCCTTCTAAAAGTATTCTCTTAAACCGTCAAAGCTCTCGAGCAGGTGAAACTGTGAAAGAGAAAAGCGATCTCTTTCTTCTTCGTTCATATTCTCTCCGCGTTTTCAGAGGGGAAATTAAGATAAATAAAACAATAATTAAGAAAAATAGAGAAAAAAAAGAAATACTCTTGGTTAATCTCTGGCCTCTCGGTTCGTCTCTGGGCGAGACATCAGGTATTATCTTCTTTTGTTTCTGAATTTTCTTTTAGATTTTTTTGCTGTTATTTATTTTTTATTTTTTTGGAATTATTGGTTGTTTATCATCTGCATTCTCTTTTAATCAGTTTGGTTGGGTTGGGGTTTCGGTTTTGCAGAGCAACGAGGACAGAGAGAGGTTGTTTTAGGGTTTCTTTTGATTTGATTCTTTGGGAAAGCCGATATATGGGTACACTTTTCTGTTCTATTTCTTTGTTTCTTCTGATATCCTTTTCTCGAAGAATACATAATAAACGGAGTTGCTTGGGCCTGTAAGATTTTTTTTTTCTCAGAAGAGGCATTGCTGTTTTGGCATTATTTATCTTGTTTTTTGGATGATTTTATGAATGGTTTAGTTTATTGGAAGTTGTAGACGTAGATATGGGTTCTTGTGAACCCTCGGTTCTAGTTGAGGAATCCTTATGTGGGTTTCCGGATGGAACGGTAGGAGAATTAGGAATTACTTTGGGTGACATGGGAGGTGTTACTTTGGAATCAGTTGATGAGTTTGTAGACTTCCAGGGTTGTAAAGATTCTGTTCTTGACCCGGATTCATCATCGGGAGCAGCTTGCAAGTTGGGTAATTGTATTGAGGACAGCATAGGTCGACCGGTTACTGAACAGTTCTTCTGCTCTGAAGTGGCTTGCCCTTTATCTAATACTAATTGGGACACCACAGACCCAGTGGATGGGTGCTGTGATTCTTCTCAAAATCTTAGAGCTAATCTCGTAGGCTCCAGTGTTGGCTTGGGGGCATCTATTTCTGGGAGGGATGATTCATTTAACCGGAAGCAAGATACGGGTGGTTCGGTACTAGAACGAAAGCCGCAGGATGAATGTGGATTTCCTTCATCTAATACAAGCGGGGAAACCAAAAACCCAGTAGATGGGTGTCATGCTTCTTCTAAAAAAATTGGTGCTAATTCAGTGGATTTCAGACTAGAGTCACCTATTTCTGGGTGGGATGGTTCACCATATGGGCAACAAGATATGGGTGTTTTGGCACATGAGCAAAAGCTGCAGGATGAATGTGAGTTAAGTGGGCTCTGCTCTACTGAGAGTGATCAGTACAAGCGCTTATGCTATTCAGGAACTGTAGGGTTATATTTGGAAAGACAAGGACCATGCCATGAGGATGAAATGGGACAACTCATGGTGGCAGAGGAGATGCCATTGGCCTCAGTGCCTTTGACTTTTTCTCAGAGTAAAAGCAGCCAGTGTATGGAGTTGAAGGTTCCTGGGGAAGCAGATGGTTTATCAGCGGAAGCAGTTACTGGCTTAAAGGAGGTTAAGGAAGAGCAATGTGATGTTATAACCAGGATTTCAGTTAGCCTGGGCACGCAAGTATCACTTAAAGAAGATAATACCTGCAATTTGATGGAAGGGCCATCTGATGTAGCTTGTGACCGTGCAGTTGAAGAAAAAATCCCTCAGCTATCGTTTCAGCTCTGTGATGTTGTGGATGTTGGATCTGGTAAAAGCTTGGCTGTTCCAGATCTTGATGAAGGGTGTGCACCAAGTTGTGCTCTAATTTGTGGACGTAGTGTTGACTCTACTGTGCAAATGCATAATGAAGACAGAGATTGTGCTAAACCCAAGAATGTTAGTGGTCCATCAGTGGAAACAGTAACTGACTCACAAGAGGTTGTGGAACAGAATGTCTTATTGGGGACATTGGTCAACCAAAGCTCCCAGGAATTGCGTATCGAAGAAAATATTTGCAATTTAATGCAACAGTCACTCAATGTAGCTTCTGAATGTTCTGGTGAAGAATCAACTTCACTACAATCACCTCTGACCCTTAATGTTGTGGCTAATGGGTCTTCTAAAAGATCTGGTGAGCCTGATCTTCAGGAAAGTAATGTTCTTAATGGTTATCTGAGGTGCAGCAGCATGGTTGATGCAATTGATAGCGCAGGCAATGAAGGAAAGGCTAATAGTAAACCACATTTTGTTTCAGAATCCAACTGTCCCGATGGTGTACATGTGCTCCCTCGGAGGAGTACCCGTGTAAGCAAATTAAATCAGATGAATGAGACAAGAAATGCTGGAAATCAGTGCAATAATAAAGTCAATAGTTCACTCCCAAAAAGAGCCATTGGGATCTCCTTCAAGATAGCGAGAAGGAAAAGAAGCTATTCCTGCAAATCTGCACGTTCTTCTAGTTGGGGGGTGTTAGGAAGCATTATGCAAGTGTTCAAGCAGAATGAAGGGATCCTGAAGCAAGATTCTGATTTGGTTCAAGCTCAAGCCCGTGGATCAAGAAAAACTGAGGGTCGCAAAGGAAGTGAAAAGCGGAAGAGGATTCGGGCATCGAGAGATTCACGAAAGTCAAATGGAGAAACTAATGCTTCAATTGGTTCTGTACGTTTGAAGGTTAAAATGGGGGAAAAAGGGGGCCAAAATAATTTGAAGGATGTGCTGCCTCAGGGGGATAATCCTTCAGCAAATGGGGAAACTATGATAAATGAATCTCTATCTGAGTTAAATTGCCGAACCAGCATAGAAATCCCTTGTGTAGGTGAAATGGAACATAAGTTGGGGGAAGATTTAAAGCTGTCCAATAGAAGTCTGGAAATGCCAGTCACACCTCTAGATGTTTCTGTTCTGGATGCACGCCTTGCAGATAAGGACTTGGTGAGCATTGTGACACAAGACATATCGGTTGGAAATTCAGGTGATTGCCATGTTTCCTCTCAAATAGGAACTGAATCATCGGGAGAAGTAGCTGAGATTAAGAACTCAGATCCTGGAACGTCGCCTCATTCAGAAGTGATAAACGTGATTCAGGAAGTCCAAGTTGGTGCAGGAATGCAAGTGGACCTACAAGATGCTTCTTTTGACTTGGCCCAAGTTGTTGTTCCTCCAGAAGATGTTATGGGTTCCAATGTGCTCCCTATGAAGGCAAAGAAAGGAAAGAGAAATGGTAAAATTAAGGGAAGTCAAAATCCTGTTGGAGGATGCTGTGTACTGGATGAAAAAATGCATGGTCCAAATAAATTTAATAAGACTAGAAAATTGTCAAAACGTCGATCAAGGCAGAAAGTGGTGGATGGGCTTAACCCCGGCGAGGCTATCATTTCGGCAACTAGCCAGAATGCTTCCAGCAACAACTCAAGCAATGAGGGGTTTGCCAGAGATTCATTCCCATCATCAGAGCTGGTTGAACTTGGGCTTTGCCATGAGGCTTTGAAAATAGAAACTAGTATTGAGGCCCGTGAATTACTTAGTCATGATGTTGGGGATATACCACCAGAATCAGGGACTTCGGAATTGTCTGCTGCTAAAACTAAGGCGTTTGAAGTTTCTAAAACTTCCAAATCCAGTGCTGGGGTAAACAAAAGTCGTTCTCGTGTCTCTGATTCTGTAAGAGGCAGCAGAAAGAATGCTTGTGCGAAGGAGGATATGTTGAAGTCAAAAAGAAAGGGCAAGGTCAAGGAGGAGGTAATTTCGGACTTAGATATTGGGCTACAGGAAAACCACACAGAATTAGGTGGGAGCATTAATGTCCCTTTGGTGAAAAAAGATTCAGAGACTTGGGGACCTGATGAATTAAGCAGTTAGTTCCTCTTCCTCGTGCAACTGTTTTCTCGATCATTTATGTTCTAATTTTCTTCTAGTCTGCCTCTAATTTTTTTATTTTTTATTTTCTGATGTTAACTGATTTTGAGCGAAGAGAATCTAAAGTAAGTTAGTGATTTTGCAGAATTTAATCTAGTATCTAATGAGACAAGCAGCAGTCTGACAAGAAGCAATGCTGGCAATAATGTCCCACCTGCGAACATTTCTAGCTTTAATGTTGTATCCAATGGGTTTGAGGAGCAGTCTTTACCACCACGGATTGCATGGGTATGCTGTGATGATTGTCTTAAATGGAGGTGTATATCGGCTGCACTTGCAGATTCCATAGAAGAGACAAATTGCAAATGGTGAGCAAATGTGAATCTGATTGTTGAAATTCGTCTCATACCCTTGCAACCATTTAATAAAATATTCAATTTTCTTGCATTTCAAAACACCAAAACATGTTGGAATGGATACTTGTGCTGACAGTTTAACCACCCAGCTAATAAGTTAGTATTAATGCTACCTGTTACCTAATTATATGCATATGCTTGTGATATGGATGTGTTTATGTTGAATGTTTGGATTGGATTTTCAGATAATTGTCTGTGTCATGATGTAGCCTTGATGCCTATTAATATGAATAACCATTTTTGCATAGTATTGAAATATATGCCGTATCAATTTTTCTTTTCCTTTGTTTAATATTTTGAGGCTTCTTTTAGTGGAAAGAAATATGTTTGGGTCTTCTAGCATTCCATTGTAATAAGGGTACAAGGGTAGATTTGTTCTTTGGGGTATTATTGCACTTGCACTCTTCTCATCTATTATAAATGAAGATGACTAGTATCAGTTGTAATATGGGTATAAGGGTGGATTTGTCCTTAGGGCATTATTGTTCTTGTACTCTTTTCTCATCTATTATAAATAAAGGTGGCTAATGTCAGTCTGACTTGAGTCATAATTTTCCTCAATCTCAACACATTCATTATGTTGATTAGTTAGGTTTTACCTTAACTGTTTGATTGATTTTTATTTCAAATGTGCCTATATAGGTGGTGTTCAACAAGGGGGTAGACATAGAAAAAGCCCTTGACTTTTTTTTTTTTTTTTTTTTTTTTTTTTCTGCTTAACCCATGTCTTGCTAGTTTTCTGAGTTCTTACTGGCTTGTTCTCCAATAAGCGGATGGTATTTCGTTGCAGTGTAATATTGATGGTGTGTATATAACGTATGTACATATGCAAGTCTTTGTCATATATATATATATATATAATTCTGTCTCTCTCCCTCCTGCCTTGCTGCCTTATGACAGGTGGCCTGAAAGTTTGTAATGTTCAACTGACCTTTCAAGTTACTTGCCCTTCGAGTTTTTGTCATTTTTCGTGGCAGCTAAAGAAAACTTCACCATTCTGAATTTTGAAATTCAAAAAAGGAATCTTCTCTTGGTTGAGGACATGCCAAGCACAAAGAGAATTTCTTAAACCAAGAATTTTTGTACTTTTTTCTTTTATTTTCTTCTCTTGGCTACCAAACACAGCCTTAGGTCTTGGCAAATAGCTCCTTGTGCATATGATTGTTTTGGTTCCCTCTCTGCGTCAGAGAGGGGATGTTGGTTTTGTTCTTCTTCTTTCTGTTACTGGCTTTCTCCCCATGTGTGCACCCGCGATAGGTAATGACAAAATTGAATTAATGGATTGAAAATTTCTCTGTGGAAGGGATTTGGAATCCTACTAGAAAAATGTACAAAAAGACTATAAATATGGAGTCAAGCTTCCTTTTTCTTTTTTATATTTTGTTCTGTGGTTTGACCTTTATATTTACCAATGTAAGAAGGGGCTAATGTCCAATTGTCTTGTACATCTATTGTTCTTTATTGGATCTTTAGTGATCACTTGCTTTGCTTTTCTTTTTATTCGCAAGGACTTGCAAGGACAATGCAGACAAGGCATTTTCTGACTGCTCAATTCCTCAAGAGAAGTCAAATGCAGAGATTAATAAGGAGTTGGATATATCAGATGAAGAAGATGCTTATGACAGACGCTCGAATTATAAGGCATTTGAAGGGAAGCAGCCAACAGGTACATCATTTGTGCTGACTGCAGCAATGGCATTAATATGGTCTCAGAGCTTAAAGTATACATTGGATTTATCTGAATTTTATGGATTTCCCCATGCTTTTAACCCAGCTTATTGGTTCTGCTGCAGTCCCTCAACAGGCAACTTGGAGACTCATCAAGTCTAATTTGTTTCTGCACCGTAGCCGTAAAACCCAAACCATTGATGAGGTGTGAGCTACTCATATCTATTCTTTTGATTTAGAGATACTCTTGTTTTCTAGCATTGGATAGTCAACAGCACATGGTAGTGAAAAATGGGCCATTGTAGTCATATTCTTTCTGTTGGCGAACTTATAAAGTTTCCATACACATCCATCCAAGGTGTCCTCCTTTGTAACCCCCATTTGCACAAAATTGTATGTATGTAAATGTTTGTTCTTCTAATATTTGAGTTTAATTTTATGCGCAATCAGGTAATGGTTTGCCATTGCAAACCTCCTCCAGTTGGCAGCTTAGGTTGTGGAGATGAGTGCCTGAACCGGATGCTTAACATTGAATGTGTTAAGGGGGCCTGCCCTTGTGGGGACCTTTGCTCAAACCAACAGGTTATTTAGTTTGTGTTTCCATCATGGTAATATATTTATTTACAAATCCTTTCTCTGGTTCATGTCTTTAATTACCATGGGTTTTGTACTTCTTTCCAAATGTTCAATTGCAGTTCCAGAAGCGTAACTATGCAAAATTTAAGCAGTTCCGTTGTGGAAAGAAAGGATATGGGCTGCAGTTGCTTGAAAATGTTTCTGAGGGACAATTTCTTATTGAATACGTTGGTGAGGTTAGTACAGAATTATCTTATGTTACTGTAAATGTATTTATTTTATCTGGCTGGGACAGTGGGTGCATATATTGTTGAAAAGAGAAAAAAAAATGTGGAAAACCCTTTGAAAGGAAACTGTAAGAGGCATATTTTGCTAGTTCTGATTTTATGACTATATGTGTCACAAAATTTGGGAAACAGCCTCTCCGCAAAGCGGGGGTAGGCTGTGTACATTATACCCAGCAGTGGTGGGAGCCTTGTGCATTGGGTACACCTTTTTTATATGCACCATGGAATTCTTTCTTTGCAGCAGTCAGGGTCTGACCCCCATCATGGACTTTTTTTTTTTTTTTGGGGAGGGGGTGTGGGAGGGTGTTTACAGGTTTTAATTCAACATATAATCCCTAACCCCTTGTCCTCCATTTATCTGGATTCTTTTCTCATTCTGATTGGTCTCACATCTTATTTTCTATTTAGCATTATAGCAAATCTGAGCACACACTCTGAGATCGAAACTGATGTATTAAGACTGAAATTTAGGCAGTTGTTCTCTGTTTGTGTGTTGAAAATGTGGTTAGTGAGGAAGTATGCAATCTCCAGATAACAAAATTATGGTCCAGAAGATTTTGGACGGTCTTCGGCTAGCTTGAAAGGGTTAGGTTTGAGACTCAAAAGCCCTTGGGTTTATTCTGATGAGTGTAAGCATTTGGCATTGATTTAGGGTTTTAGGATTTGTTGAGATGAGAGTCTTAAGGGCTGATGGAGTTGGGTTCTTGTTGAACTTTATAATGCAATCTGGTTAACCTAAAAGTAGGTTCAGATGAAAACCACAGGTAAGGATTGGAGGACACAATCTTAGGACCAGAATGGTGCGATTTTTAATAACTCGAGATGGAATGATCTGATGGCCTTGAAAACCTGATCAAGTGGCACTGTAGAGGAGAGGAATAATCCTTCAAAGTTTTGCCAAGATTCAAAGGATGGATCCGGAGATATGTCAGTGATAAATAGAAACTTCTAAAATAGTAACTTCTGAAAATAGCAAGTCAGATTTGGAAACTAAGAAATAGGAAGTTGGAATTGGAAACCAGATTTTAGGTATTTTCTGAAAGTGCAGCTAGATTCAGGAATACTAACTGAGTTGAAATTAGGAACAGAGACAGAGATAGAAAATAGAATGAAATCCAAATTTAGAAAGTAATACTGGAACAGGATTAGCAACTGATGGGAAATAGAAACTGAAACAGGAAACCAGATTAGCAACTGAAAAGGGTAACAGAAGTTGGAAACTTTTAGAGAACTGGAGATTACAACTGAAACAGAATAGTGACTGCTAGACAAACAGAATAGTAACTAACAGCCAATACCTGTGCTTAGACTTAGAGAAGTTCAGGAGAATGGAAACTTGAAGCTGCAGGGAAGAACGGTTCAGAAACAGAAGTTTTACAATCAGACTGGCAATAGAGTATTCTGAAATCAATGGACTGAATTTAGCATGAAAACATAAACAGACGACTTGGGAAAACCATTGATCAGATTACTGATAAATCAGGGGAAGAACAAGATTCCAACAGCAGCAGCAGCAACAACAACATTTAAACTTGGCCTTTCCCAACAAACTGGGGTTGGCTACATGGATCCGCAAGAGGGCAAAGTAAAAAGGAAAAAGCAGTCGGCTATATGATTTTTTTCCCTCCAAACAGCTTTGTTTGAGGTCATCCTAGTGTCAGGACCTAGCTTTTGCATGTTTTCCTTGCAACATATATGATCATTTTAGGCCCGGCCCTAGCTTTTAGCTCCTTCCATCTGGATCTTATCACTCTTTCTTACTGTGGTATCCCAAGGCCTCTGTTGAACATAGCCATACCACTTGAAACGACATTCTTGGAGCTTGTCCTGATTCGAGACAACTCCCAAATCAGCTCTAACCCAGTCATTCGTACTCTTATCTCTCATATTTTTGCCACACATTCATCTCAACAGCCTCATCTTTGCTACCCTCAGCTTATCTATGTTACGTTTCTTGATTGCCTAACATTCTGCTTTATATATCAAAGTTGGTCTTATGACAGTTCTGTAGAATCTTCCTTTAAGCTTTAGATAAATACATCGATCATACAACACTCTAAGTGCACCTTTCCACTTTGTCCATCTTACTTTTATTTTATGAGAGATTTCTTTTATATCATCATCCTTGTTTATGGTTGACCCCAGAAATCTAAAATAGTCGCTTTGCGATATCTCCCTCCTAGAGTTTCACCACTTCGTTATATGTCTTTGTGCGATTAAAGTTACACACCATATACTCCAAATTGTCGTTAATCCCTGCTACTGTCTCATCCACCAGGACAATATTATCAGCAAAAAGCATACATCCTGGAACCTCATCTTGAATGTTCCTGGTTAAATCATCCATGATAAGTGTAAACTGATCCTTGATGTAATCTAATTGTAATTGGGAAATCACTAGTCACTACCTTGATCCACCACAGTTCTCACACTAGGCACCATGCCTTCATATGTGTCTTTAATTATATCCACTTATTTATTTGACACCCTTCTCTTCTCCAATCCCTGCCAGATTTACTCTTTGGAGTCTCTATCGTAGGCTTTTTCAAGGTGGATGAAGACCATATGGAGATCCTTTTTGTAGGCTCTAGATTTACTCTTTGGAGTCTCTATCGTAGGCTTTTTCAAGGTGGATGAAGACCATATGGAGATCCTTTTTGTAGGCTCTAGATTTTAATGAGCCTCTGGTAGTAGTTAAATAGTTTTTGTCGGATATGCTTGGCATAAAACCGAACTGGTGAGATACTAGTTTTTCTAGGCTCTAGATTTTCCATGAGCCTCTGGTAGTAGTTAAATAGTTTTTGTCGGGGATATGCTTGGCATAAAACCGAACTGGTTCCCCGAGATACTAGTTTTTCTTCTTAGGTGGGCTTCGATAACCTTCTCCCATAATTTTATAGTATGACTTGTAAGTTTTATGCCTTCGTAGTTATTGTAGCTCTGAGTATCACCTTTATTTTTTGTAGATTGGGATCGCAATACTTCTCCATTCGTTTGGCATCTTTCTTGTGCTCATAATCTTGTATATCTTGGTTAGCTAGGAGACTCCACATTAAGGGTGTCAATTCCAGGCCCGGACTAGTTACCCTGGCCGAGCCCACCCAATTATAGAGCCCTTGATGTGGATCCGTGTTCCAAGACTGAAATCGGATCGCTTTGGGGCCCACTCGGACACTCAATAATTCACTTGCAATGATCAATGGTATTTTATAATTAAGATAGAGTCTCAGCAATATGGTAGAACTGTAAATAGAATCAAGTCTCTAATGAAGATGGCAAATCTGTAAATAGGTAGAACCTCATAACAGAATGGCAGTTTTGTAATTAATTGGAACTTAACCAAAGGAAAACCAAAAGTGACTTGAGTGGAAAGCAAACGTATGGTCAAGGACAAACTAGGAATAGGAATTTAAAATAAGGACAAACCAGAATAAGCATAAAAGGTAAGGGTACTTTAGGTAATAGGGAAAAAATTACAATCACTCACTTATGAGGTTGTCTTCAACCTCACGACAGAAACAAGAGCCAGCAGCAAAAAAAGAGAGATGACGGTGATGAGAACTCCCTCCCTGCACATCAATTCAGCCCCAAAACTTGGGCGAAGCTTGGATACCCTATGGCTTGGTGATTCCAACAGGAAGACACGTCGAAACAGCAACCAAAGAGGAGCAACACCTTCTGCAACCAGATCTGGCGGTGATGGAAGAACCAGAACCTGCAACTGGTTGACCAGCTCTCAATAGAAGATGATTTGAGGAAGGAACTCTAGTATTCTGACCGCCTATGATAGCCCTACTCTCGACCCAAACACCAAGGTCAATCGAGTGGAAATAAGACCTCCGTGAAGACTTCTTTCAGTTCTGTATCTACTGCCCAGGACAGGGTTGGGAGAGAAAACCAGCAAGAAGATAACAAGGAGACCCGAAAGAAGAAGTGGAAAAGGAAGAAAATATAAAAGAAAACCAGAAGAGAGAGATGGAGGTCACGGAAACCACTGTTCAGTTAGGCAAAAACATTCAATTCTAAACTTCAATTCTTCAAATCTGAAATTCCATATTGTATTACATGACTACTTAAAGGAAAACTCAAAGCATCTCAATGGTAACTAATTCAAAATGGAAACTAGCCTTGATAGAAACTGAAATAAAAATTCAAGCTAAAGAAAATACCACAAACTAATTTCTAAACCAAAAAAAAGAAAGTAAATAAGAAAATTCCCAAATCAAAGAGATCCCTTCCATCGCCCAACTGCATCAGCCTGTCTCGGCCCGACCCATTTAATAAATATTTCGGTGCAGCTATTATGATTTGACAACGATAGTGGCTTATCTCAATTTTAGAGGTGGAGAATGGAGATATTATGTAAATAACCACCATACCGTTGAGACTCTAAACTCCAATTTCAGGTTGTGCAAAAGATGATTTTAGAATACCGATCATCTTAATATAACTAGAGCAAAATCAAACAATCTTTTATCTCAATTTTGAGGTGTATGGCCTCATTTTATTGGTATTCCTCTTCATGCTCATTTAAGAAACCAATTTTAAAGAGGACTTGTTTAAAGTCCGGTTAAGGCCCTTTTATAGCAGCTTGATTAGAGCCTGACACTGACCGACCCAATTACCAACCATACCATGCCAGCCTGAGCTAAGCCCGTTTAGCTAAATGGGCGTTCACGGTGCAGCCCTCGAAATTGGCTAAGCCTGGCTAGGCCCGACCGCTTGACACGCCTAGTGTAAGGATTGTAAGGTTAGATCTGGGGAGAGCTTAACCTCAACATAGATTGCTGATCTTGGATATGTGTCTCAGTATTCGGAAATGTAAGTTTAGGAAACTTGTTTGCCCTGAGGTATGGTGGTGGCGATGAAAAGGAGATTCCTTGGGGTCATTTACAAATAAAGTGGTTAGGCAAGGGAAGTGGGATTTTAAGAGAGATGCCAACATGATGTAGATTGAGATGACGGATTGTATTAAGAAAGCTGCTAAAGATGTTCTAGGGATGACAAGGGATATTTGGTTGGGCCCTAGTGAGGCTTGGTGGTGGGATAAGAATGTCCCGACAACCATTAAGATTAAGAAAGATACTTTTAAAACATAGCAAATGACTAAGGAGGTTGAAGATAAAAAAAAAGGTATTAGGCTGCTAGAAACGAAGCAAAGAAGATTGTGGGGAAAGCAAAAGTTAAGAAATATAATAACTTGTATAACAATGTGAACACAAAGGAAGGGGAAAAAACTATTTATAAGATAACTAAAATACGAGAAAGGAAGAGTAGAGATCACAATCATGTTAGATGTATTGAAAGTGGTGGTGATAGAGTATTTGTAAAGGACAAAGACATTACGAATGACTTACTGTATGGAGATAGTTCGAGTAGGAGTGGCTCGGAAGATTGCAGTATCTCAAGACACCACACATCATAGATATGTATGTAAGGTTGAAGTAACCAAGGTTAAAGAAGCCCTTAGAAAGATCAAAGTGGGTAAGACACCAGAGGCCCAGATGAGGTCCCAATTGAAGTGGGCTGCCATAAACTAGCCTTAACGGGGCTATAGACCTGTTTGATTTTAAATAGGCTTTAAACGAATTCTCTTTAAAATTGGTCTCTTAAATGGGCTTGAAGGGGAATACCAATAAAATGAGGCCATAAATCTCAAAATTGAAATAAAAGATTGCTTGGTTTTGCTCTAATTCTATTAGGATGATTGGGATTCTAAAATCATCATTTGGACAACCTGAAGAGTCTCAAAAGTGTGGTGGATATATGCATAATATCTCCATTCTCCACCTCTAAAATTGAGATGAGCCACTAATGTAAGACTAGATCACATAG
Organism: Macadamia integrifolia; assembly: GCF_013358625.1. NCBI lineage: Eukaryota > Viridiplantae > Streptophyta > Magnoliopsida > Proteales > Proteaceae > Macadamia > Macadamia integrifolia. The sequence goes on from NC_056558.1 coordinate 15,620,512, forward strand.
GACCTAATCCCAGGCAGGATCTGAAAATTCTGGTTGAATTGAAGGGAGTTAGAGGAATCTCTAATCAAGGCTCACATGAGTCCGGGAGCTGGTCAAAAGAAGGCTGTGATGGTCTTAAGGAAACCTTCAAAGATGGCTTATAACAGACCTGTATGATGGCAGAAAACAACCGGAAATTAGGGTCCTCTGGTCTTTAGGAAGAAGGGCTGCGACTAGCCAGATGGTTACCTATATAGGGCTGAATCCTTGGTTGAAGGTAGCTTGTATGGTGCTTATAACAACCTCTAAAGATTGGCTGTATCAAATCTCAGACTAGGGAGTTATGGGAGATAAAAAAGGAAAGAAAAAATCTGACCAGAATTCCTCCTTCTCAGGCTAGAGCAGGGTCTTCTTGAGTCACAGACCAGCAGCAACAACTTTGGTTGATATATCCTTGAAATAAGCCACCAATAGAGCAAAAACAATCCTCACACTCGGGAAAATAATAGAAACAAAAGGGAAAACAGAATTTGATGGAAGGGAAGAATGGGGATTAGGGGTTTTGGCTCTCTCAGCTGATGTCACAGTCTCTCTCTCTCTCAGACAAAAATTTTTGCAAGAAAACATCTCCAGATTTCATTCATCAAATTTTCATCATCTCTTGCTTACAATCGCAAACCTCTATTTATAGGCTTGAATAAGCTATTACATAAGTAGAGAACAAATCATGCTAGAACTTCTAAAACAATCGATGTCTGAACTGTTGCTTTGGAGGCTGGAAAATTCAAAGAACTCTTCTAGTCCAAACCAAACTCCATACACCAATACCTTAGAGGCTAAGAAAAGACCCTTCTAGCAATGGAGGCTAAGAAAGATCCTTCTAGAGTACACTACACCTGCACCCTTTGGTGTTGACCATTCACACACAAAATAAAATTTGGTGGAAACTCCTTATTGCTGATCACATCCCGTGTTACTGTTCACATGAGCAGTACTTGTGGATAGATGCTTGATGGGCTGAAGGGCTGAAGGGCTGATGGGCTAATGGGCTAACATTGGGTTGGCTGGACTGGTTTGATGGAACCAGCAAATCCTTTCTTTTGCAAGCTTGATCTACATCAGCCACCATCTTTGTCATAACTCATAATAGTTTAGATTTGTGCAGTTTACTTTCTTAATGTTAGCAGTTTAGTAACTCTAGTTTATGGTTAGTGACATAGGGTGGAAAAAATGGGGATTTCAATCAGAAGTAAAGGGAATCGGGCTAGGTCAGGCTCAAGGGAGTCAGTCCAGGTGGGGCTAGTAATAAGTTGGGCACACGGTGAGCTTGAGGACTGCACTGTGAACGCCCTTCTAATAAACGGGCAGGGCTCAAGTGAGACACGTTAATAAAACGTGCTGGGCCGAGCTTTTATTGGGTGAGCTCTGTTGGGGTAACCGGGCCAGGCCTGGAGTTGACACCCCTACCTTGCACAACAATTTGTTGGACCTTCTAGTAAGAAGAATTCTATTTGGCTGATATGTTGCCCACTTTTGTAATGTAAGAGGTATGTTCATTGTTCACCCTATGTAAACAAACCCCAATAGTAAGACAACTGTCCTTCAATATTAGATCTGAACTCGGACTAGGGGAACAAGTAGAGCAGCACTAGAGCCTAGAATAGGGCTGAAGTGAAACTCACACCTGATAAAAAAAAGTCCACTAACAGTGGCTGAAGCAAGGCTGAAAGTTGAGCAGCAGTACAACAATCGTTCCTCACCAAAACTAGGTTTTGGTAGAGAAAGTGGGGGAAGGCTGCAGCTGGCTTTTGGCTGGTCATGAGTATCCCAAAAGCTGGTTTAGTGCTCCTCCAAGGGTGGTCTTCAAACTAAGGTCGAAGGAGGCTCTTAGGGGTCTCAACAAAATCCTAAAAGGCTTGAAGAAAAGCCTGGTAGTTTGGGAGATACAGCCAAAATCAATTTGGCTCAAAACCCTGACACTCTGGCTGAAATCTATTCTTATCCTGGCTGCTTTCAAGCTGATCTTTTGATGGAGCTTCTGAACTTCAGTAGGCTGGTTTAATCACTCAAATGCTCACTCACAGTAAAAAAAATAAGACGAAATAATAATAATAAGAAGATGGATGGAGTTGTGCTAGATGTGGGTGGGATATGGCTATCTCAGCCTGGGCCTCTCACCCACATCTATCTCAGCTGTTGATCCATCCTATTTCAAGAGGTTTTGGAGCTACAATGGCTGCAAATATTCAAGTCTTCATTAATTCTGAGTTGGTACAACAGCCTCTCTTTTATAGAGAGTAGATAGTTTACAAAATAGAAACAGTTCCCAAATAGGAAAATAAAATAAAAAAGGAAACTAACAGCTTTAGATTACTAACTACTAACTTGTAGACTATGAAATCATAAGAGACAAACACAACGGACTTTCTAGAAGCTAACTTGACTTGTCCAACCAAGGTTTTGACCAGTCAACCACAAAAGACAAAAATACATCTGTAGAGGGAAATCGCAGGCAGCAAAAAGGCAGCCTTTGGACGGCTGGTGCAGGGCTGGTTCGGTGGCCGTTTGTGAGGCTTCTAGAAGTCCAACATTGGAAAGAAAATATACAAATCCAAGGGCATTCTATGCTGCCTGCTTCGATGGCTACTGATGTGGCAGGTATAGGGACGGAAATATGGAGGACCAGCTGGGCTTGATCAGCCCATGGGTTGGCTGGTCTGGCTGACCTTATTTCTCCTTTTGTAGTGGAGGCCAGCATGTGAATGTACATCATTTTGTAGGTAACTAATGCTCTTCTCTATTTGTGAAGAGAGTGTTCACATTGGATAGATAATAGGCTATTGCAAAGTCTAAAACTGAGGTCCCCTCCTCATTCCTCTCCCCAATTCCGTATCCCCCATGTATTACTTCATAGCCTTTCCTATCTCTTCCAACATGTTCGTTCAGGTCGCCTCCTATTATAATCTTTTCACCTGACCAAAATCTTGCACTAAACCATCAATGTGTTCCCAAAATCGGAACTTACTACTTTCATCCAACCCTACTTGGGGAGCATACACGCTAATAATGTTGTCATGACAACCTCTTTCTCTGCACAAGCTTGATGGATAAAATCTTATCTCCGACTCTTTTAACATCCACAACTTCATTCTTTAGATCTTTGTCCACTACTATGCTTACTCCACCTCTACTATGGTCTCCCGAATACTAGAGTTTAAAGTCATCTTAGCTTTTTCACCCTTCATCTAGTCTCTTGAATGCATGGAATATTAAGTCTTCTGCTCATAACATCTATAAGCTCCATATTCTTACCATTAGCGATCCAATGTTCCACGAAGCAAATCTAATCCTACGTTTATGGGCAGGATAAACGTAGAAGTAAATTATCCAATCCACTTTTGTAGTTGAGATTCTCCTAACTTGTTGGGTTGTGTCTCTTTCCTCTTACTCTCATCTCTCATATTTTTATCTCGTCCTTCCCCTATTTTCTGTTTGAACCCTTTTCCCTCTATTTTATTTTGCATGGATCCTCGTAGCCGACCCCATTAAGTTGGGATAAGGCTGAGTTTTTTTTCTTTTTCAAAAGGACAATAGGACATAGAAAATAGAAAAAGAAAGATAATAACAAATATACAAAGATCCATGCAAAAGGTGATTGGCTGTTTTTAAGGGACGAAGACGTTTAAAAGAAGAAAATAAGAAGGTAATGAGCAAGAATCACCACTAGGCATGTGGGAAGGGCATCACAACCAATCCCAACCTATTGCTTCACCACAATAGGGCTGGAGCTTTATCACCACATTCCAAGGAGCAACATGACATTGACCCAAATAAGGGAAAACCCAATTTCTTGAGGAAATTCTTATGTATGGTCGCTAGAATCACCACTAGGCATGTGGGAAGGGCATCACAACCAATCCCAACCTATTGCTTCACCACAATAGGGCTGGAGCTTTATCACCACATTCCAAGGAGCAACATGACATTGACCCAAATAAGGGAAAACCCAATTTCTCGAGGAAATTCTTATGTATGGTCGGATGAAGCCCTTAAAACCTAAGTAAATGAATAAGGGTGTACCCAATGCACAAAGCTCCTACCATTGCGGGGTTTGGGGAGGGTCATAGTGTACGCAGCCTTACCCCTGCTTTGCGAAGAGGCTATTTCCTGACTCGAACGCGCGCCACTGGGTTGCAATGGAGCAACCTTACCATTGCGCTAAGGTCCGCTAAGCTATTCCAAGTCCCTCTTCAAAATAGAAGTTATTCTAAAGCATTAAAAAATAGAAATTAACTACTTAATCCCATATAAGACCTAAATCCCTAATATTTGGGTTATAGATTTGGCCCATCACAATAGAAAATTAACACATACTAAGCCCATGGCCCATTGCATTCAAATTAAGCCTAACTTAAACAAAACTTGAACCATAGGTAGTTCAGTTTGACCTGATAAACTAAATCAAACCCAAAACAACAAAGCCAATTTTCTCTTCTTGCTGGAATTCTTCATCACTTTAGATCAGAAGTGAGTGATAACCCTTCTTGTTTTTTAATGAGTGAACTCAGAGATCACTTTGATTTTCTGCCTCTTGCTGATTCAATTATGAAACCCAATTTCTTCATCGAATTTCAGATAATTACTTGACATAAACTTGAAAGGAGCTTATTGACAGGGTTTACCATTTCTGCTTCTCACATAACTGACATGTCAAGGCAAGGGGTGGTGAAAACGTTTGAATGTTGATCCACTCATAATAAACCTTTGTGATAATAGTAGCGGTGGTTAATTTTTGTGGCTTATTTTGCAGATGCGCTTCATGATAGATTTGTTATGAGTCATGACTGATGGCAAGCTCCCAAATCCCTAACCAAATCCAAATTTGGATATTTGAAAACCTGCAATAGAGAGAAGAAGATCAGTAGAGGTTGATTTGATAAAAGAACACCGTAGAGGGAAAGGAAAAAATTAAAGCAATCTCACAGGTTTCATGCCAATGGTAGCCAACAAAACTAATTTTGTTATCACACAACCCTCTAAATTATGGGGTAAATAGGACTGCTTATATAGACCTAGATTTCTAGTTCCAAAACTAAAAAATAGAAACTAACTCAAATAGAAACCAACTCAAGACAAAGATTTGCTAAAACCCTGAATGGGACTTGCAACTCAAGACACCTAGAAGATGCTATTATCAGCTACCAAAATCCATTTACTTAATTTCTGTAATTACAATAATGCCTACAGAAATAAGACAAACCATGACCCAAATAAAACTAAACTCATGGCCCTCTTTTTGTCCTCCCAGCCTTGGCCCATGGGCCTGAATGTTTGGACCTGGGCTGATTTACATTTGGAAGGAACGGGGTGAATGTTTGTATGGTAAGGGGGCCTTGAGTGAAAATAAATGCCACGTAATGTCTCCTCCTTGTTGCAAGACTTAATGAACAAGCATATGAAGTTGGATGGATGTTAGGATTGGAAGTTATGGAGGCACACAAATATGCATTCCAAATATTCAAGCATTTGAAAGATGGAGATGGCAGCATCTATCCAAAAAAAAAAAAAAAAAGGTTGGAGATGGCAACAGCCAACAGCCAAAATTTTGTAGTCTTTGTTTTTGTGAAGATTCTTCCTATTTTGGATTGAAGAGTGTGATTTGTGTGGCTTTACTGTCAATGGTGGCTAGAAGGAAATTTCAGTGGATGTCTCTCAGTGGAAATGTCATGCTAACTAGCCTACACAATGGTCGGTGAGGAAGAGGATTTAGAGGGTCAGCTATTAGGGGATGAGGCAGAAGCGGGGCCCTGTGCTAATTGCTAATCGATCTATGTCCTCCAGTAAGTTCTCATTCAATTTTCTCTCTTTTCTTCTTCTTTTCCTTTTATCTGTGCTCCGTTGTTTGAGTTGAGTTTGTATTTCTACTTCTTGGGGGGTCAGGGTCTTCTCTGGTTGCTGTTGGCAAAAAGGTGAGCTGGGTGTTTTAGGGAAGGTGGTTCTGGGAAGCATTTGTATAGCCTAGATGAGAGTTTTTTTCCTTTTTTTTTGGGTGGTGGGGGTGGGTGGGAGGGCGGTGGGTGTGCTAGGGGTGCAGGGAAGAAGAGAAAAGAGAATGAGATTGATCAGTGATCTTCGAGACCGTTAATACGATATTAACTTTGTCACCACACTAGTTTTGGAGAAGGAAGTGTTGAAATGAGTTCTCTTGCTTCTTGTGGGGAGTGGAGGAGGTGGTTACTTGAGTAGGGAATGCTAGGGTTGTGGTGCTGTTTGTATCATTATCTCTTGTGCTTCTGGCCTTTATTTGTCTGGAATTTGTCTGGTTTTCTATTATTTTCCTTATTATTATTATTTTTTTGATAGGTTGTTGTTTTCCTTCTTTACTTTGCTTAATTTGTGAACCTAAATCTAAGTGGACCATTACTCACTCATATCTCTAGCATTATGTTTTTATTTTTTTTCCAGATGAAATAAGCTCTTTTATTTATGTCTAGGTTCTTGTACCAATATAATTCTTACTTTGTCGATGTGGATAGTTTATAGTCCCAATATATTCTAAGTTTTGATCCCACCAGGTGCTTGATCTGCATGATTATGAAGCACGACAAAGGGAGTATGCTTCTAGAGGGCAAAAGCACTTCTACTTCATGACACTGAATGGCAGTGAGGTTGGTCAATGTGTACCTTTTATTATTATAACATTTTCTCCTTTTTAAGCATGCTGCTGATCTCCACTTAATAGTAAGCTACCCAGATAATGTTATACTAGTTGAGTTTAGTAGACTTTATGCATGCTTGAATGGTTCTATTGATCTGTTCACTTCTTTTTACAATGCATACTTCATACATCTTTTTTTGGGGCTTCTATTTGTTGGAAGTCATTCATTATGTGTTGGAGGGGCTAGTTGAAAATGGGTGTAGGATGGTTCTTTCGTCTTTCTTCCGTGATATTGGTAACCTTGCTGGTGTTTTTGCTTTTTGTGCGCTTCTTGCCCTTTTGGTCCCAGGCTGATGGCTTCTCTGCCCCACGATTTCATATTTTGTTTGAAATAAACACGATTTAGTGAAATATTTCAGTTTTGCTTAAAGGCCTTTCCTTACTAGATTCTTCTAAAATCTGCAAAATGTCTTCTTAAGTCTAGTTCATTTCCAAAAGGTAGTGCATTCAAATTTGGTTTGATGGCAATCCTGGGAGTGTTAGGATCTTGGTATGCATGAGGCCAAAGAGATGATCTCTGCACTGTTAGTCTTTATCACCAATCAGAGCTGAAACAGGAGGGCTGATGCCATATCTATTTGAGAAAAGTTTCTCAATGCTTGTAGGGCTTGGAATTCCAGAATAGCAATGACTGAATTTTACATTTATCATTAGAGGTGCTTCTTTTTTTTTTTTCCTCTCTGAATCATGTTCCTTGTATATGTAATTGCTGTTTACCTTTTTCAGTTCCACTTTGCTTTTAATTTCTATAGAAGTATGCTTGTTATGAAAAAAAAAATTTAGTCTGGAATCCCATATTACTAATTTTCTTCCATCGTTAATACTGTACTCTGTTTTCAGGTCATAGATGCATGCGCTAAAGGAAATTTAGGGCGTTTTATCAACCATAGTTGTGAACCTAATTGTCGTACAGAAAAGGTGAGGTTTTTGTATGCTTTCAGTTTGTTTACTCATATATGCCAATTGGCATGTTCCTGCCATGCTTTTCTTGTTCCTATGTACTTTCATTATCTATGTGCATTGTTGCTTTGTTTGTGCTTATATATTTACCCACGTAGATAGATAAATCATGATTTTGTTTTGATGTACAAGTCTGTCGATTACAATTTGTTACATCTACAATTGTATTATGCCTTACCCAAAAATTAAAATTGTTTTGTGCCAGTTCTGAAGACACTTCTTGCTTGTATTTTTTGATATGGATGCATTAGAGAGATCATCAATGGTTTTTTGATGGATATATGAGTATTGTCTGAACAATTAGGGGAAAGACAATGTGTTTCCCACTCATAGTGCGTTACAGAAGGGATCATCTTTGACCCTACACCTGCTCTCATTAGTCACTAATGAGTTGGCTAGATTCGTTCGATGGAGTCTCATCTTATATGATGCTTGTTAGTGATTGATTTTAAAATTTTTTGGGGTGACTATGAAGAGGGTAAGTATGGGCTTGAGTAATGTAGAACTAGGATTGACAAGTCAACCTAGTCCCAATGTTGCAGAATACTCTTGGAGAACATTAGATCAAATATCAGAATAGTTCAAAACAGATTAATAACAAGGATGAGATCAGATCTGAGATTAAGAATATCAATCTCAGATTATAGGGTGTCAGAAATCAGAATAGAAGCAGATAATAAGGGGACTAATGGAATGATGAATTAGGTCTACACAGGTTCTGAAAATTGCTAACAGAGTATGCAATTTTCTGGGCAGAACTGAGAAGGAAAACTGAATTTAATACCTGTAAGAACTTGAGCAGATCAATAACACTTTGTGTAGTTGAGAGAAGAAGAAGATGAGTTAAGGAAGAGGACCTCTTGTGCTTCACACCGCTGAGAGTCAATTGGATCAAACACCAATTCCATCAGCCTTGATCAAACACAAGACAAATCTCCATGTAGAAGACAATAGCAACAACCATTAATTTTTTTATCAAAATCATCTAGGCCTTTAGGAGCCTCCTCTTCTTTATTTATAATGTTAATGGGGGAGGGAATTACAAAATAGAAGGTTCCTCAAAAAGGAAACCAAATATTCTCCTAATACAATAGCTACTAAAAACTGAAATTAGAAACTAACTGAAATTAGAAACTAGTTGAAAAAGGAAACTAACTACTAAGGACTTGACTCAATTAATAACTTGGATCATAAGGAAACAAATATAACTCAAATCAAGCCCAACTAGAAAGGAAACTAATGAAAATGGAAACTAACTAGTAATCCCGTACTCAATCTTAGAGCCCCATTTTTAGACCCATAAGAGTGGTCTATTACACTCAAAACACATGGGATCAAAAGCCTAACATGTATGGAACCCAACCCTAGGCTTATTCCTAATAAAACAAGCCTATTTAGGTAATTAATCTGCATCTTGAGTTATGGTGAATGCTTTATAACCAGGAGTTTCTAATATAAAGCCATGCTAGACTAGATTATGTCGCGTAAAACTGATCCATGAGCTAGTGGATACTTTTTTTTTTCCTCTAGACCGTAATGGACTGGAGGAGTTTAGAAGTTGGTGAAAATTCTAAAGTATAAGGTCATCAAGAAGGGATTTGATAAATCCTATATCCTACCTCGTTGGACTGGAAATTATTATAGTCCTCAGGAATCTATTCAGAAGTGGTTATTGATGGTCACAAGGAAATCTTGATCTGGAATCACAAAAAGCATATGTTCCGGTGTACCTAGAATATGCTGAGTCAGTTGGAAGCATTAAGTTGCCTAAAGTTGGTAATTTTTTATGAAGGCAATTTTCAGGATCAGGGTAGCTATTGCTTAAGTTTATAGGGAAAATTACATCAGCCACCCCTAAAAAAAAACGTATGACATGTGAGGGCCACTTTTTCCAAAAATTACATCTGCTCCCATTTTTTCTGACGGTGTTAAAGATTTAGAAAAGAGGAAAAGACGGTATTAACCTGTTATATCTCCCATATAAACCTTTCCTTTTCCCTCTCAATTTGTTGAATTGAATCGACAAACGATCACCAGATCTGATCGGTGCTCTGCACAACCTCCATGCGGCACCAACGATAACAGAGGAGGTGAAAATCTTCGAAACTTCATCCTCTAGAAAGGCTATCACAAGTAGAATATAGGTAGTTCCGATGTAGATGGTTGATGGTAGATCTGAGGAGAAGAGAAACAGAGAAATCTGGGTAACGGTCGAAGTAGACTGGACCTTGATCCAACCAACTTTCAATAGCACCACAAAGTGAATCAGAAAAGTTTTGTGCCTTCTGTCCCGAAGACACAGAAGCACAGAGGTATTTAATCCATTGCTAGTCAGAGGTTTTACCGCAACTTGGACCAAACCAATATGCATATGTTTTATATCCTTTTAGGATATGATGATGAATAGCTTCAGGTATAAGAAGAGAGAAGTCTTCAGAGTGAGAAATAGTGAACACCAGAGGAAAAGAACCGATGTAGATTAACAGAACCCCACTACAATCTCTTACCCAACCTCATTAATAATTGAGATGGTTGATGGTTTGTGAAGGAAAGAAAATTTTTCATTGTGAACGAGGAGAACGGGCAAAGTTTAACTGGCTGACATCATCAAATATCAGAACCCCACTAACGCAATCGACTAATCTCTTATAAATTTAGTAAAGTAAGGGTGCTATGTGTAATTTTTGGAAAAAGTGGCCCTCACATGTCATATGGTTTTTTTTAGGGGTGGTACATGTAATTTTCCCTTATAGGTATTATTTTCAAGGGAAAGGATGAAGAGATGAGTAGATTCGGTTTTGTTAAGTTGCTGTTATCTTTTATTTCTTTGTTCTTTCATATTTCCTGTTTTGTCAGTTTATCGGAATAGCTTATGTCCTTACGTTTAAAGCATGGAGAACTGAGGTGTGCTTGGGTAAGCGATAACTCATGCACTTTTGTTCCCACCCCCAATCTGAAGTCCCTTGTTGTGGTTTTTGACGACTGGAGATCTACCAAGTTCAGGCCATATATGAAGCATGAAAACAGGTTTGAAGCCCCTGTTTTTTCTTTCTGCCTTTGAACTTTAAAAACCCGACCTAGGTGGTGTTGTTTGGACTGTAAATTTGGGATTAGTTGCTATTTAAGCTATTGTCACCCGAAAGTTTCATTGTCTTTTCAATGCTTGACTGTTTTGTGGCAAAACTCTAAAGTTGGTTGGTTTTCAGAAAATGGAATTGCATTAGTGATTAGTGTGATCCCACCACGTTTTGGATTTCACGTACTTATTGATAATGCTCAAATTTGGTGGCTTGAGGTATATAGAAGCTCATATATAGGGCAATACATTCATGAGTAACAGTGGTTGAAGGTTGTTTTGGATTCTCATAGCCATTATTTGTTTTATGCTTTTTATCTGTTCTCACTTATTTTGTTCTTGGCCTTTATTCTTTTTTCTGAGTTTCTATTATTCATTTAAAAAAAGATATTGGATGGATAAAGTGGAGAGGTACCAGTTGAATGTTGTATTCAGAACTTTAAAAGTTACGAGGCATGATGATGCTTTCAGAGCTGAATGTTGAGCAATTAAGGAACAGCATATAAGTGTAATAGGGATGGACAATTAGTATGCTTATGAAGGATAGAATTATGGTGATTGTGCTGGATGGAGCATACGGTAGCACTCTCAGGTGGCAAGATGAGGGAGCAATGGGAGTTTCAATTGGAGATGGTTCTGACATGTGCTGAAGAAGGGTAAAAAAAGCAATGGTGGGAAGTGGTGATGGTATGCCAGTTGGATGAGTTTAATCATTAATGTACAAGAGGATTTACTTGTTTTGATGTGGTGAGAAAAAAAAAAAATGCTCAAAGGTAGCAGAACATTGGCCCAAATAGGATGGAATTGCAGTCCTAGATTTGTGTAGGTGCACTGTTCACGAAGCACTGTTGACCCCTAGTTGGCTTTGGTGATGTAGATCAAAGCTTGAAGAGGAAGAGAAAAACAAGAGTCAGAAAACACGGTTCACGTGAGCAGTACTTTCTGACTATTGTCTTTCTGCACTGTTGACCCCTAGTTGGCTTTGGTGATGTAGATCAAAGCTTGAAGAGGAAGAGAAAAACAAGAGTCAGAAAACACGTTCACATGAACAGTACTCGTGTTACTGTTCACGTGAGCAGTACTTTCTGACTATTGTCTTTCTCTTCTTCAAGCTTTGATATACATCAATTGGCATCAGGTTTATTTAGGGCCCGTTTGATAACGTTTCTGCCGTTTCTGTTTCAAGAAACGGCAGAAACATAAATTTTTCGTTTTTAGAAATAGAAACGGAATTGAAGGTGTTTGATAAGTCATGTTTTTAGAAGTCGATGATAACCAGTGAAAGAATTGCCACAAGTCGTTTCCAGAAATGCCGAAACAAGTTGAACTTGTTTCGCTTAGGTCGTTTCTTGAACCATAAATAAGTAAAAATTTCTATTTCTATTTCTAAAAATAAGTGAAACGAAATAGTTTTATCAAACGCTTTTTGCTCCGTTTCTGTTGTTTCTGGAAACAGAAACGGCAGAAACGCGTTTCTTGAAACGTTATCAAACGGGCTCTTAATGTAGTTATAAGGGGTCATTCGATAAGTGATACTTGGAAGACTATAGCGAGTCCAACTAATGTTCAATGCTGAACCGAATTTTCATTCCTTTTACATCTATTCCTCTCCTTCAGTATTGTAATATGAGTCAAATGAGTGAAGATTCCATTGGATGTGAGCCGATTACTTGAACGCTTGACCAGTATGAATGAGGTCCAATATATTTTAAGCATAAGGTGTCAACCAGCCGGGCCAGGCCGGTCTCGGTCGGGCTTAATTGGGCTTGACCACTTGGAAGCCTTGCACCATGAACGCTTGTTTAAGTAAATGGGCCTAGCTTTGGGGGGCATGGTACAGTTTATAATCTGGCCAGTCGGTGTCAAGCTTTAATCAGGCTTCCTTAAACGGGTCTTAACTAGGGTATGGACATTTTTAAGTCTAAACGGGCTTTGAACGGGCCTACCCTAAAATTCTTTTCTTAAGTGGGTTGAATGCCCAAAAATATGTGAGGCAAATCTTTAATAAAATAGAGAAATGATATGAGATTATGGTTGTTCTTACAAAGAAAAAGAAGAGATTATGACCTTTAGAACTTACAAAATAAAGCTTAATTAAATCAAATCCTATTACAAAACAAAGTGTAAGAAAGTTTAACTAGATTATTACTAGTAGTGGAAAAATCGGAATTTTATGTAGTATTAAAGGGGTCGGGCTAGGTCGGGCTACAATGAGTCGGTTCAAGCCGGGCATATAAATGTGTCGGTTCGGTCGGGTGCCCTACAGGCTAGGTACTTGCACCGTGAACGACGGGCCTGTCCAGGTCAGGCTGTAAATGTGTCGGGCTCAGTCGGGCTACCGATGCGGGCTCAGAATTGACACCACTAACTGCCAAAGGATCTCAAGTGATCTTGAGAAAAATCCATAATTGTTCATGAGTGAGATCAAAATGGAGATGACTGACATAGCTTTTACTAGCTCAGAATAAAAATTATGTCTCATCCATGAAGTTCTCACTTAAGAGGAAATGGTCGATTCGTAAAGTTAAATATCTTAATAAATAGAGCTTCATGAAGAAGTAATTTGTTTTCCTATGATAGTTTGTGTAGGAAACCATTGTATGGCAGGTATTTTCTTTTACTAAAGGGCATTATTGTACACATTGCACAAGTGTATAATGGATGAAAGTGTTTGGAGAGCAATACTCTTTTTCTTCATCTTCTTCTCTTTCTTTCCTTTCACAGAACCCTAGATACAAATTTCTGCAAACCAACTCAAACTCCCTAACTCTAAAGGAGAAAATTCAGCTAAAATAGAGAATGAATACATAGAGGAAAGATGAAAAGAAGAAATAGAAGCTCCAAAAGCAAACGGCACAACTTGAAATGACATCTGGAATTCTTCACAAATATACAAAATCTCCCGATCTACTCCGGCACTATCCAGGTTTTTATTGCTAAGAAATATATAATGTAGAACATGGGTTGGTCAATTTCCTTTGTAATGTAAGGGAGAAAATTTGATCATTGGGTTTTGAAGTAATGTCCAAACCGAAATTAAGTAAAAAATTGTCACCCGTAGATGTGACCCTTGATTTCTACATTTGCATGTTTTACATTGGCTTACTGCTGTTGTTATGTCTACCTGTTTGCTTGTGGAAATAGCTTATAGTTTATGATAGTGGCATTCTTCGATTTTGAGGAATTGAATGCCTTATAAGTACATATGTTCTTTTTGTTTAATCCACACGGAACCTGGTATTTACTGCACTTGTAGTTCCGTTTAATTATGTTTGTCTTTTGCTGAAACAGTGGATGGTGAATGGAGAAATTTGCATTGGACTGTTTGCAATAAGGGATATTAAGAAGGTAAGCTTCCTCTTTTTATCGATTATTTCCTTGAATCATTTCTTCATTTGTGTATACCAGAGCATGGTGGCTCTGCTGGTCCTCCCCCCCTCCCCCGCCCCCGCCCCCGCCCCCGCCCCGCCCCCGCCCCCGCCCCCGCCCCCAAAAGAGTTTGACTCTAATATCCAAATAACTACCCTCAGTGGAGTAGCTGCACGAACTAGGACTGACCATGTCTGATTAAGAACTAATTTGTACCAATACATAGAAAATTTTTAAAGGGATCCCTTAACATTTTATTTGATCACTTTGTAGTTGTTGGGGCACATAGAAAAAAGTATTATAGAGTGGGTTTTTTTATATGAATAATTAACTGTTCATCAATCCTCAAGATTTTTGTTTGCATGCCGTGCACAACTTTTGTAGAGGATTCTAACTTCTGAGTCCATCTTTTGGAGCAATAAATATAGCTGAATCAAAAGAAATATATATATCGATATGAGAGATACTTATCTATTTGCTGTGTTCTAGCTGATTAAAAAAGTGCAGATCTATTATTTATATCAAGTCGGCTTGTATTCTGAATGCATGATTGTCTTATTATTTGCTTTTACACATGATAATTGATCTATCTAAGGTTCATCCTGGTTCTTCACCTAGCTGGGGCTCAACTTTTTCTCAGTTGGCAATAATCAAAGGCTCTTATAAACACTGGATACCCGAATTTTTTTGATCTTTTCCTGTCTTTGGTAGGCAAAATATTGGGTTTCAAAACAATAGATGACATGGGCTTCTTAACTAGTTACTGTATATGTGAGTCATGGAACTTGCAGAAACTATAGGTAGGTGCTGGTAGCCTCTGAAATTAAAAACTTAGGTGGGGTGTATTTATGCCTGGATGGTTCAGATAGCATTGAGCATGATGTTGGGATCTCATGTTGGCCCACTTGGTGTCATTTGTTTGCAGTGGGCAACTTTGAATTCTGGGGTGTTCTAGGGATCTCATGTTGTTAGCACATTGACCTTGCTTGCCTTCATCTGCTGATCTCAGGGTTGCTAGACTGTCACAAAATGAAGATTCAATAGACAAGCTTATGACAATTGTTCTGATGTGGTTGTCAGTCCTGTACCATTCTCCACTTTCTAGTCCTGGGTTTGAGATTTTGGAGAGCTTGAATTTGCTGGTTGCTCCCTTTCCAGTAGGTAATGGTACTGACAAATATGGAGTGTTAAGATGTACTGGCGGAAAGATTCTCCTATATTTACATCGGTGGTGTAGTCAGTTCCCAAGGTTTTCATTGAAGATGACCTGGAGTTTTGGGTTAAATCAACTGCCTTAAAGAGTCTTGAGTTTCAACAATGTGGAGTAGATGGTGGATGATGTGTAACAATAAAATTTGATTGTTACCATATTCATGCTTAATGGCTTAGTCAAGTCTACTGATGTATCTAGGTCATATGACTTGGTTAGCACCAGCATGACGAGTTATTGTTTATTTGATAAGAAAACAATACGAGGGCAGATCTCGGCACAACAGTAAGGTTGTTCCATTCCAAACTAGTGGTCACGGGCATGGTTTAAAGCATCTCCGATACCGATACGATACCCTCCGATGCGTATCTTAAATTTAGCCGATCGATACGATACACACCGATACGATGCATGGAATTTTTAAAATTCTTTCATATCGATATATATCCTACGATACATACCGATATGCACCAATACACTATCAATGCGTATTGATACTCTATGAAAAATATAAAATCGAGGTGAAATATACGTTTCGGTATGTATCGGTACGTATCGGTGAGTATTTGTATGTATCGATTGGTACGAATCGATGAGTATCGGTAAGTATCGATATGTATCGATCGGTACGTATTGGTATATATCGATGAGTATCTGTATGTACTGATACAGTACGCTACGGTCATATAATGGCCAAGATGAGTATTTTTTTAGAAAACACGATTTTTTGATGTGTTTTTGTTCCAAAGTTGCTACTATCCATATTTTTCTCTAACTAAAGTGGAAATCAAGGTTGTGAACAAAGATTTTACATTTATGGGACAACTGCAAACCTTGAATTCTTAGTACAATACCCTCAACTTAGTGTTTATGCATAATACATGTTATCAATAACTTTTTTTAACAAATTCTTTATGCAAAAGTGTTTAAAAAAATGTTTCCTATCCATTTATGTGTGTATCTTTAGCGTATCTTAGCGTATCTCCGATACGATACGATACCCTCTGATATGTATCTTAATTTTGGTCAACCGATATGGCGACTTATACCGATACTTTAATCCTTGGTCACGGGTTCGAATCAGGAAATAACCTCTCTGCTAAGGGGTAAGGCTGCGTACATTATAGCCCTCCCCGGACTCGTGGTGGCAGGAGGAGCCTCATGCCCTAGGTTTTTTTTTGGGTGCAAATATCTGTTAACTTTTTTGGTATTATTCAGTTTTTGCATGTACTGAGGAAGTTTTAATTTCATCAGGGTGAAGAGGTAACATTTGATTATAACTATGTACGGGTATATGGAGCTGCTGCTAAAAAATGTGTTTGTGGATCTTCTGTATGCCGGGGCTATATTGGTGGAGATCCATTGAATGCTGAAACAATTGTTCGTGGCGATTCAGATGAAGAGTTTCCAGAACCTTTAATGTTTGACGAAGATGGCTGCAATGAGGATAACATGGATGGAATTATTCCATCTACTAGTTCTGTTATTGGTGCTGGTGCTGCAGCACGATTCACAGAGATTCCTTTGCAAGGTGGAGATATCAGTAGCAAATCTCAACCTGCCACTGTGGGGTCAAATATTTTGTTCGAGAAGGAAGATACCCAGAGAGAGTCTGTTTCTTTTGGTGAACCATCACAATCAGAATTCTCTTTGAGAATGGAAGACGGTTTGAGCAAATCTGTATTTTCTTCACCACAGGTCTCTGTACAAAACGAAGGTGGAATGAGCAAAACCTCTTCTTCCATTCAATTGGTTGAGGTTTCGTTAACAAAGGAAGAAACTACAGATAAATATGTGTGTAAAGTTCAAACATTGGAAAGTTCATCCTCAACTGCAAACTCTACAAAGAAATGCATTTCTAGTTCAGTAGGTAGTAACAAGTCAAGATCTGATACAGTTGAGGATAAGCCCAATATTTCAAAGTCACGTCCTCGTGTGAAAGCATCTCGGTCAGGTAGCTCTAAAAAAGGAAAGTGCATTGTTTATCCTGTGATCACCAATAAATCTCAGGTTATGGCCAAACCCAGAAAACAGGTCGATGGTGCTATTCGTAGTCGTTTCGAAGGAGGTAGGTACTTTTTTGTGTTTTGCTGCTGGTTCTAGGGTTTTGTACAGGTAACCATGATTCATTCGTTTTGGTACTTGCAGTTGAAGAGAAACTCAATGAGTTACTAGATGGTGATGGGGGAATAAGCAAACGGAAAGTAAGTTATATCTTTTCATGAGGGAGTTACTCATTTTCATTGTGCTTTTGTTCATCCTAAAGCTTTAAGCAATTCAGATACAGTTTAAATACAGCCATGATAATCTCTCTCTCTCTCTCTCTCTTTCTAATGGATGTAAAAAATTTGCTGTGGCCATCTTGAATATCTCTTTGCAATCTACGTTAATTGTCTCTTGTTCGCTGTTTTGATTTTTTCTGGTTGCTTTCACCATGAAACTTGAAATTGCCATTTCACTCTTCAGATCAGTGATGACTTGATGTGATGGTACCGTTGCTACAGATAACCTCATCTTCCAAACCATAGAACCAAAAACATTTTTTCTGCTGTCTTTTCCTAGGCTATGTTTATTTGTATTGTTTTCCTAGTTCTTTTTCATTCAGTAAACATATATTAATATAATAGTATTGCAAAGCAAATATGGTTGATCTTGTTTCTGAGGCATTCTTTTGTGAACAGGATGCAAGCAAAGGCTACCTAAAGCTTTTGGTTCTCACTGCCGCTTCGGGAGATAATGGCAATGGTGAAGCATTTCAAAGGTATTTATAGATCTTGTCATTTATTCAGTATTCCTATTTCAAAATTCACTTGATCATGTGAGAACTGTAGCATAAATATTTCCTGAACACTTCTCTTGCCCCCCCCCCCCCCAAAAAAAAAACCGCAGTGCTCGAGATCTTTCAATCATTCTTGATGCGCTCATGAAAACAAAATCACGGACAGTTTTGACTGACATAATCAACAAAAATGGTACCAGAACCTCTCTTAACCATACATACAGCTTCATATATTAAGGATTACATTAGTAGCTGGACACATATTGTAAATACATTGGTACTTTCATTTGTAGGTCTGCAGATGCTGCACAACATACTGAAGCAGAACAGGGGGGACTTTAAGAAAATTCCTATTCTTCGAAAGCTTCTTAAGGTAGTCCACTACAAAAATGGTCTGTTTGTGAATGCAGATGTAGTTCCCATTGTTTATATAGTTATTGTTTCTTAGATATTAAGTTTGGTATTGTTGGATTTTTTACCTTGATGATGACATTGATAGAAGTTGAAGGTCTTCAACTAGTAGCAGCATTTCAACTATCATAATGATTCTTTTGAGTTCTTTTGGAAGCAGTATTTTCGTTGGTGCTTGATTGATGTCTTGTATGATTCTCTTGGCTGTTGGTGTACTTTAATTTGTCACATTGAATATTCTTCCAACCACCGTATGATTTGCATTTGCAAATGACTACTCTAGCAGTGGAGCTGTTAGAGCATGTGGCATAGAAAGGTGGCAAAGTGGAAAAGATCCTTCCTATCCCACGTCTCTCTTATTCATGGGGAGTTTATGGGATATTGTTGATGTGAACTTTGTCTTGAATGATCCAATCTCCTGCAAAGATCTTTGCTTCTTGTTTAAGAGACTGTATTTAAATTCCAGACCATGATAGATGCTGAAAGTAATTAGATGGTAGGAATTTATCATTTGGTTCAAAATGTGAGTGCTAGATAATTGCAGGTTTGCTGCAGTCTTTCCTTCAAAATTTCAGATTTTTATCGGGGGCAACTGTTCCAGTAATTGGTGCTTGCTGTAAGACTAGGAAGAAGCCTTAGTACTGATGTCAGTTGTCAGAAAGATTGCTATATCAAACAAAGTGGGGAAGCTTATTAATGGACGTGAAGGGAAGGAGAAAAATCGTGCAGTTTTTATGTCAGTAAAGGAGTTAAAGAATGCATGCAGGGGCCTTCAATTCCAGTTGGATGTCCAAGGACAGACGACTACTTGATGTTGCAACTTGATACGGATATGCAATATGCTGATTTATAAAGTAATGGGTAAATATCCGCTGCACCTAACTTCTTGGGGCCACCGCACGAGAGTTCCCATCTCGGACTGACCCGGTTCTATGTAAGCGGTATCACAGTGACCCCAGGGACTAGTCGGGTCAAAGATCCGGAGACCCTGGGTATCAAAAAAAGAAGGTAAATATCCACTGAGCAAACAGAGTTTGTAACTTGTCCATAATTTTCATGGCACCTAGGATGGCCAAAGTGGGGGACACGGCATGGCACCTCTGGAAGCAAGTCCTGCTTCTTCATCCCTTCTTTATCATATTTTTCCTTTTCTTTCCATTTTTAACTATTTTCCCCTTTCGTTTCCTTCTTTGTTGTTGTTAAGGAACCTTGACAGAAACAGAAAGCTACCCTTTGCCTTGGCTCTCTCAGACCACCTTGACATTAAGCTAAGATGGCCTGACAACCCTAAGCATTATTCATCATGTGGATCAGGCTAAGCTGCATTCATGTTCATCTCTTGAAACTGAATCTGAACTGTGATGCAGCTAGCTATTTCTAAGATTCTCAAATAAGGGACCAGGGAATTTATATATGCTAGACAGGCCCAGAAATATGTGTAAATAGAGCAAAGCTATTGGATTGAACATAAGAATAGGAGAAAACAGGCTTTAAGGGAAACCAGAAGATTAAGCAACTGATTACCTGCTGAAACTTGTCCAAACAGTGGCCTGCGGTGTGGAAAGATAAGAGAAAATAGAAGAAAGAAGATTAGATAGGAGAGAGGAAAAGAAGAGTTTGTTGGGAGAGAGAAAATAGGAGGAAAAGATAGGATAGGGAGAAAATTGATAGGATAAGGGGGGAGGAGGGGGAGAGGGGATGCACCACAGTTTCACAAAGGGAATCTTCTATTCAAATTCAACTGATTGGGAGGAGGGTGCACCACCTATTTAAAGACAAAAAAATAGAAGTTAACTAGACATAGCACTCTTTGACTCATTTACTAAACAAATCTATACATCCTAAACTTAGGAACTAACTTAATTGGTTATTTGCGTGGGCACATACTAACAGTTAATACTACTAACTCGTAGCCCACAACGCTAACAATGAAATATTTTAAACTCTAAAATATCCTAATCAACATCTAAAACAAGACCCCTCAAACAGCTACATCAACCCACTAATTTAAGTGTTACAAATTGAAGGAGAACAGTTTAGCTGAAGGTAAGATTGAATTTGACTGGATGTTTAGGGGTAAGTATAGCACCTATGTGGATATTATTAAGGATATGTATGTGTATGTAGTGACGAGAGTTAGAACTGCTGAGGGCCAAAGTAGTGATTTCCCAATTTCTATTGGGTTGCATCAAGGATCTGCTCTAAGCCCTTATTTGTTTGTGCTCATTATGGATGATTTAATGAGGCACATTCAAGATGGGGTCCCTTGGTTTATGTTATTCGCTGATGATATTATTTTGATAAATGAGACGACGGAAGATATCAATGTTAGCTAGAGTTATGGAGAACAAGTTTGGAATTAAGAGGTTTTAAGATAAACAGAACAAAAATAGAATATATGAGGTGTTACTTCAGTCAAACCAGGATAGTTGATGAAGCAGTGAAACTTGAGGAGCAAGAACTGCCACAACAAATTATTTTGTTTTAGATGCCTGGGGTCAACCATTAACAATGAGGGGGATATAGCGGATGATTTTGCCCATAGATTTAAAGTAGGTTGGATGAAGTGGAGAGGTGCAACAGGTGTGTTATGTGCTTGCCTATTAAGCTTAAGGAAAAATTCTATAGGACAACGATAAGACCGCTATGACATATGGGGCTGAATGTTGGGTAGTCAAGAAGAGTAATGTTGAAAAACTGGGACGTAGCAGATATGAGGATGTTGATGGGGATGTGCGGTAAGACAAGGAGAGATATAGTAAGGAATGATTGTACCAAAACTGGTTTGGGGGATCTCTCAAATCCTGCTTAAGCTTCGTGAC
The DNA here is from genome assembly GCF_013358625.1 of Macadamia integrifolia. Classification (NCBI taxonomy): domain Eukaryota; kingdom Viridiplantae; phylum Streptophyta; class Magnoliopsida; order Proteales; family Proteaceae; genus Macadamia; species Macadamia integrifolia. The sequence goes on from NC_056558.1 coordinate 15,641,836, forward strand.
AGCCGTTTGAGGTGGTATGGTCATATCTAATAGAGACCTATGGATGCACCAGTAAGGAAGAGTGACCAGATTCAAAATGAGCTAAAAGAGGAAAAGGTAGACCTAAAATGACTATAGGAGAAGTGTTAAGAAAAGATATGGAAAAGCAGGTCCCAGCCCAAGTATGACCGTGGATAGAGCTGTTTAGAGGACAAAGACCCATGTAGCCGACCCCTTTTAGGGAGATGTTCACGAAATGCTGCTCTGATTTTGTGTTTTACCTCTTTTCACTTCTTTTACTTCATTTTTCTTTTTACCTTTTACTGCCTTTTCTTCTCTTACTATTTTTGCGACTATCGGATTTATTTAGCTGACCCATTTAGTTGGGATATGGTTTTGGTTGTTGTGGTTTTGTTTAGGGTTAAGTATAGAATTAAGGTATATTTGGGAAAATTCCAGAACTAAAATCAAGAAAGCTAACGGGTTGTTTATTTTGTTTTTGGTTATCAAGTGAGGCATTAAATATAATAACTTCATGAAGAATACAATTTTTATTCCAAGAAATCAACAATACAATGTTTATCAGTAAGATACATGCCTACTCCTCTCTAAGTCGAGAAGACTGCTGACCATATTAAAATCTTGTCCTAAACCAATATCTGTGTAAAATTTTCTGAAAATGGAGTAATTATATTTCTAAGATTTTCTTTTGAGGGGGGGGGGGGGGGGTGGGGGGTATTAGGCACCAATGATCGAGTGGGGAGTGATTTAATTTGGAGGGAATAGCAATACGAGAGAGAGTCGTGAAAGTGGTACTTGGATGGGTCATGGGTGAAAAGATAAAAAGTAAGTTAGGAAAAAAAAAACAAGTAAAAGAGAAAGGAAAATGAAAATAACAAAGAGACTTGTTAAGATTAGGAGAGAGAAGCGGAGACTGGAAATGGGAGATATATAAGCAGGACTGGGGAGAGAATGGAGAGGTTTTAGTGATGTGATATACGATAGTTGGAGAGAGACACAGGGGGGGTTGAGGGGGAGAGGGAAGGAAAATTTTGTTATTTTTCTATTTGTCTTGCAAAAGTGCTATGACTATAAATGACCAACAATGGAGCATTATGTGGAATTTTGAATAAAATAAATAACCCTAAAAAATATGGTGCAAATGCTATTAACGGAGGATAAGTATAAACTCTCGATTAACCGTTTATTTCATAAATATGGAATTCATTAACCATGTTCCACGCTGTGAGATGACGTAAGTGAATGTAGGAGGTGAGGCTGCCCATCAAAGAGAATTTTAAAGGCGAATTCTCTATAAATATATGAAGTTGAGATGAGGACAAGGCCGGTGAAAAATGTCTATGCCATTAAAAAAGGATGTTGTAAGGGTCGATTGATAGGATACGACTAGTGAACTAGTCGGCTTCACTAATGAGAAAAGGTTCAAGAAGACGACTGACTTCACCTGTACCATGTAGTGTGGCTTATCAAATCTAGTATAGATTCAAGTCCAAAAGACATCTGCAACAATGCATTTAACTATTTCTTATGTGCTCAATTGGTGTTGTCGATTGTTTTAAATATTTTGAATCGTGTGGAAGATTGTTAGAATTTTAAATTAATGATTCAAAATATTAGTTTGTTTTTTATAGAAGATTTGTTGAGGATTGTGTATTTCCTTACATGCACCTAAATGAGTAATAGATGTGATTTTTTAAAGAAATGTTTGAATGATCACAAACATGTTTTGTGGGAAAAGGCATGGTGTTTGGACATATTGTTTAGAGACAACCCTTGATGGTGTTTTAGGCCTAGTAGGGGTGATTTTGTAGGATAATTTTCTGACAATAATTTCTAGAGATCCGACTATCAGATTTTGACGTTCCATGTATTGTTAGAAGGGTTTTTTCGAATTATCCAATGACATAAATATCAACCATTAATTTCACTGGAACATAATATAGGTAGATGTGAAATCGCAAATGTCACATGGCACCGTTTTATTGGGTTGGGTCAGTATTGAATGAATTGATGTTCTGATTCGGAAAATGAATTTTACATCATGGTCCACGGCAGAGTTGAAATATTTGTGTGGACGTGGCCTCTAAAGGCTGAGGATGTCCATTCTACTTTGTTGGTACCATACTACTTACTGCCTTTCAGAATATGTTCCTCCTGTTCCATGTAGCTACATCTGTGTTGTGTCCAGAAGAAAGCTTTTCAATATACTTTGACAGCACTAATTTCTTCCCTTTCACTTTTTGATAGCTGTTCAGAACTTTTGCTTGTACCACAGTAGTTGAGATCTTGTAGATCAATTGTTGATATCTTCCTTGATGTTGTGATCTTTACCAGTTCATCATTTATGTTACTTTTTTTTTTAATTGTGCAGGTGTTAGAGTTTCTTGCACTAAAAGGAATCCTTACCTTAGAACATATTAATGGAGGTCCGCCTCATCCTGGAATGGAAAGGTTAGAATGACTGCCTTGCTCGTTCTCCCATTCCCATGCTTACATGAACTTCCACTCTTGCTGGATATTACATAATTATACTAACGAAGTCCCTTATGCTTTACAAAGCCCTATACGAAAGCTATACTGAAATATAGCAGGCAAAAGGTATTCTATCTGATCTGATCTGATCCTCAAAGTACGTACCACAAGAAATTTTCTTTGATGTACAAGCCCAAAAGTGAAATTTTCTCAAGTGCCCTTGAGGCATACTTTATATGCTGCTTTTACACGAGTCTTAAAATGACCTTGTTGCCTCTTTCCTGCAGAAACTCCAACTTAGTCCAAGGTGTTAAAGACTATTTGATGCCTTTACGTTTTGGTTTTTTAATTGGGAAAAAAAAAAATACTCATAGAGGGGGAAAAAAAAAAGATCAGAGAAATTTACATCTGTACTGTATGCTAAAAATATAATTTAAAAAAAATATATATTTCAACCACATTTTTATTAATCAATTGAAAATGTCCCCTTCTTCCTCATATCCTTGCTGCTAAGTACTTCATACTTAAAGAGGCTAGCTGTGTGGAAGAGGAACTGTTTTCAAATTGGGAGAAATTCACTTGAACTACGAGTTGAGTTGGGATTAGGTGGAGTTGATTTGTGTTGGGCTAGAATTTCCAGATTAGAAAATTATTGAATTGTGTGCTATCTATAGTCGGGTTCTAAAACCTGTACATTGGACTATGTGTTCTGTGAAAATTGGTACACTTCCAATATTCATTATTGCCTTTTTTTATTTACTTTTTAATTTTTGTTTATTTGACAGTAGAATTTAAAAA
>NC_056558.1:15645125-15694177 GCF_013358625.1 Macadamia integrifolia
CTTCTCAATCGAGCTCTCTGCAGGGTTCCACTAGTGAAAAAAAAAAAAAGAAGAAGAAGAAGAAAGAAGAAGAAAACCAATGCATCTTTTATTTACTATTTTGTTTTTTTTGAAAGATGTGCATAGCTTAGGCCTTGTATCAAGTATGACCTTAGGAGAAGTGGTGAGGAAAGACATGCATAGCTTAGGCCTTGTATCATGTATGACATCGAATAGAGCTGATTGGCGGACAAGGATCCATGTAGCTGACCTCATTTAGTTGGGATAAGGTTGAGTTTTTTTGTGTTTTTCTTGAAATTTAATGCTCGCTTAAGTAGTAATGATATACACATGAACAGCTACATACATATCAATCCCATATTAAAGATAAAAATGCATCCAAATACAATGCTGGGTTGATCTCTTCTAAAGTTTTCAGTTGGGTATTACAATCTATCAGGCATGGAGATCATGCGTTAAGGAGCTGAGACAAATCGATGAAAAATAATAATTTAATACAATATAAATAACATTTGTGGAAGCAATATTTGCTACTTTGAAATAAATAAGAGACCTATGTGAAACTTTGATGTTAGCTCCAAGCTGGGATATATCGATCATAGAAAAACCACCGACTCCCCAAGGAATAGGCTCATTGCTGTCCCTTGGAGACTCCTGTTATCTATCCTATCCCCCCACCCTCCCCCGCTCCCTCTTGATGTTCCCCTGTTGGCTCCACTTTGCCTTTTTTTGGTCAAGTTTTTCCATATTGTGTAATTTGGGCTTCCTCTAGCGTATGACTTTGAGGCTTTGGTCCCAACCCCCAAAAAATAAAAAATTCCCCCCCCCCTTTGTATATTATTTTCTCTGCTTGGTAATGAATTGATTTATTCATCCAAAAAAGAGATCTATGTGGAAAAAAAAGAAATAATAATAATAATAAATAAAATATTTTGAACACATACTATGCAACATCTATGGTAGCAACTTTATTTATTTCCAAACAGATATGAAGTATATGTGAAATAGAAAAATTAAATTTCAAAAGTATAAATTTAAAAGTTCGAACATCAAAATTTACAACCTTTATTTTAATTCATAAAATGCTATAAAACCTTAGTTAGCATATGAGGAATGCTAAAAAGAACTTCTATAACATTATTACATAAATAAAAAAATTTACATAGTATAAGAATTCAACAATTTATACTGACTATGATGTATGGGGCGGAATGTTATGCTGTCAAGAAGCATAATATAGATAAGTTGAGTATGGTAGATAAGAATGTTGAGATGGATATGCGGCAAAACTAGGAGAGACAGAGTAAGGAGTGTCCAGGTTAGAGCTGGTTTGGGAATTGGGAGTTGCACCAGTTCAATACAAGCTCCGGGAATGTCGTTTAAGGTGGTTTGGACATGTCCAATGGAGGCCTTGGGAGCTCTAATGCGGAGGTGTGATCAGATCTGGATGGATGGAGCTAAGAGGACTAGGGGCAGGCTAAGATGACCATTGATGAGTTGGTAATGAAAGACATGCAGAGGCTAGGCCTTGACCTTAGTATGACTTCTAACTGAGCTGTTTGGAGGACTAAGATCCGTGTCGCTAATCTTTTGTGGATGGGATGTCCCATAGATGTTGCTTTGCTTTTCCTTTTTTCCATCTTCTTACCGTTCTTTTTTGCTTTCCCCACTCGTGGATCCATGTAGCCGACCCCATTTACTTGGGAGAAGGCTGTGTTGTTGTTGTTGTAATAATTCAAAATTTTAATCTTTTCAGTAAATAAAGTCGAAAAAAATTCTAAGTTACAAAGGCATATCAATAATTTGAACCTAAAAATATTCTAAAGAGAGCATCACAAAATCCCAAGTAGTTAGGGGAAAATACAGAGATTGTATAGTACTTTAAAGAAGACAATTCTTTTGTTATTGTGCTTCTTGTTAATTTTTCTGTATAAAATAGGTCCCCAGTATGGGGTTTAAATGTGACACAGAATAAAATGAATTTCTTAATTCTTAGGTTATGTACTAGGTTGAGAATCTGATTAGGAGCGTAGTATCCTAGACTTTAGTAATTATGGTAGGAAAAAGTGATTAAAAGGGTATTTAAAAGATAAGGAATTGGATTTGAAGACATATTCAGGAGCTTTCTTGAGAGATGGGCTAAGCTATATGTGGGAGAGTGAGGGGGTTTGGATGGACTGTGGGGAATTTCCTTGAAGAGTGGAAGCATATCAGGGTGAGGGTGGGGGTGGGGGTGGGGGAGGAAAGAGAGTGAGGGAGAGAGGTTGTTATTAACTAAGTATAAGTACATGCAGTTTATATACTAAATCCTTAAAAGGAGTTGGTCGTATCTTAATATAATCTACATTGAATTCAGGAATTGCTATATGTTCCTTTTTATAAATGTGTCATTACTATTGGGTGGGTTCACATTGGCCAATTTTCAAGTTTTCAACAGTATCAGGTAACCATTACGTGATTTCCTACTGACAAATTATTTTGGCTATGGGATTTGTGTTTGCCAAATGGTTGTAGTTTTTAGTATTGTGCCGCCCATGTTAACATCCCACTCCTTCTACTTATCCTTCCCCCCTTCCCCCCTTCCCTTTCATTATGGCTTGACTAACCCTCACCCAATTTAATGTTGGGTTGGGTATTTTGTAACTTGACCAACTCAAATCCACAATGATCCGGATGGAGTCCCAACCCTCTTTCCCTTCAAAGACACACCCGCACACAACAGTAACGAGCATATGGACTTACACGCTTATAGAAATCTTTGCTTCTAAACTATGTGAATTATAAATGTTGCGCTATATTCCCTCTCTTCTTATTGGTTATTTTCGGGGGAAGATAATTTTGAAGCTTTTATTTTGTCTTGGTCTTGATATAGAATTTATGTGCAGCTTTAAGGATTCAATACTTACACTGACAAGGCATAGTGATGTACAGGTATTGTCTTATACTTTGTGGCTTCTCTTTGTATTTCTAAAGAACTTTAGTATGGTTTCGGATTGAAAAATATAGGTTTCTTATTGTGAATCCTTTTTAAGTGAGGAACTGTGTTTGTCCTCTCTGTTATCAGCATATATGTGATTCTATCATGCTTGGTGCAGTTGCTCTGCTTGATTTGTTCTTAACATGAATATGCATACTTGACTTGTGAGAACTCAAGTTCCGAGTTCTTTGTTTTGGGTTCCTGCTTCGTTTGTTGTTGGTTTCTGCACATGATCTGATTGTGTTTGATGTAACAGATCATATATTTATGGATCTCTTGTCACATGTTATTATACTCAAATGAACATTGGTTAATTAACTTTGTCAACTGGTTGCAGATTATTAGTTCAAATTATATATTTATATGGGAATTTATATGGACAAAGGATCTCTGAGCCTAAGGCGTATACTACATCTCCGTGCTTGAATTATTATAATATTTTTTAAGTGAGAAATAATGATTAAATAAATCAAGGGAATATTTTGCCCCCCCCCCTGTAATTTGCCAAAGTTACATATGGATCCAAATGTTTGAAGGAATGCGCCCCCTCCCCTGGATTTTGTAAGATTCTCTTGATTAAGTCCAATTCGTTAGTCCCGTTAAATTGGGACTGTTAGATGACGTCACCTAGTACCATAACTTTTGATGCCTAAAATGCCCTTCTTTATAGGTGACTTACCTATATGCCCTTCGACTAAAACAGAAGAGGGAAGGCAGCCTCCCTTGATCGTCTTCAACCTCTGGTTTTCAGAATTTACCTCTTGATGGGCTCACCCTCCTGATGATGTTGATTTTATACTCTGCGAAGTGTAGGGAGTTATTTGCCAATACAGGATCTTCAGAAATGGAGAAATAGTTAAGCAAGTTCAGATTATTGACATGAGGAAAATGATATCTTGCGATGGACAGGCGAAGCCAAGGATCAAGGGCCCCACTATAGCTAAAGCCCCTATTTGAGTAAGGCGTGCGCTCCCGTGTCAAAGCATGCTAACGCACAATGGTGCTCTACGATCAGCTCAACCACCGGGAGAGAGTGGTCGTAGATCAGCTCAGCTGTCGGAATGACCTCAATTTCAGATTAGGTAGCCTATTTGACAGACTACTAACCTGCAGAATTTGAAGAAATTCTGACAACAGAATATGGAGTTTAAGTGTAAGTCCTAGTGCTAATAGAAAACAAATTCCTGAACCAAAAAGTTCAGTTGACCTTCAATAGGAAACAGAATCGGAATTTCAGAGAGAATGAAATGAAATTGGAAAAATAAACCACTATATGATGATAGGTTGCAGAAGAACTCAACCTGAAACTCGGAGCAAAACAGGGGAACTGCAAATTAGAAGTAGTAGTAGAAGGTAGGAAGAAGAACCTTCACCCACATTTGCAAAGGTCAATAGCTAAAAATTGTTGAAATAAACTCAATTCTGATATTCAAATCATGTCTAACTGATGAGAGGTATTATATATATATATATATATATAGGGAGTGTCTGAATGACACCTCTATTGGTGTATTTAAATCATGACACCTTCTTTTAATTGCCCATTGTCTTATTCCTAAAAGTTATTTAAGATAGGGGTATATTAGGGTTTTTAAAACTGCATGTTATAGTCATTTTCAATAATGTAATTGTCAAGCACATTTTTTCGAGTACATGTGTGAAATGAGGGGAAAAATGTATGTCATACTAAAAAGTCTAAAAGGGAAAAATGTAAGATATATATGTATATATATATATAATTTTTTAAGTTTTGAATTTCCTACACTGACTCAGAAGAGGATTTCTGATCACTCGCTTATACTGACTTGACTTAATAAACTCAAAACAGAACTCTATACTTGCTAATAAGTATATTCTATCTCAGACACTTAACTTTAATTATTGATCTAGCATACTGACTTAGAAATACTTTTTTGTGTTTCTGTTAATTTGGGATACTTCTGTACAAAGAAAGGGTTGTATGGTCAAACTGGAAAAAAAGTATTTCTGCCACTGAAAAAGAACAGAACACGTATGGAATGCATATTTTAAAAGAGGTGGTGGTGATGATGATGATGGAATGAGGAGGAAGAGGTGGTGGTTATATGTTGGATCTTTTTCGTTGCCCATTTTTTCTTATGTTTTAAAAACCACTTCCATTCTGTTACTCAAAACATTAAGAAAGGTGGTTTTTTACCCAGTTCATTCCAAAAAAAAAAAAAAAAAGACCAGATGCCACATATATGTCTTGATCCAAAATAGCACAAAAATTACTTTTTTTTTTTTTTTTTTAACATTGCAATACACACCCTAAAAGACCAACCTATAATATAACTATCCAAAGCTCAATTTCAGCTCATTGGACTGCCACCAGCACCTTGTGGGCCTTCTAGACTTGTGTCTAGACCTCCATGTGGGATCATAGTCTAACGCAATTGCATTAGGGGTGGTAGACGGAGTCAATGGTGGAGGGGAACATCTTTTATGATTTCATGAAGGTGCTGAAGTAATGGAGACTTTGGGGGCTTTCCTTTGGGCATAGTCTGAGTCGCCTCTTCAGTGGACATGTGTTTTGAGTCTTGGCAATTTTGCGGGGTGGATGGGTGTTTTTGGCTGCGTTTGTGTGGATTGCACTTCTTTCTCCTTTTCAAGCCTGTAGAGAGTCGTAGAATGTAATGCGACTTTTAAACTTATAGGGATACTGATTGTATGAAGTGAATTTTAATTTCTTAAGCATAGGAACCGGACTCCTCTAGCAACATATGCATGCCAGCAACATAAAATTTACATGGAAACATATTGTATAAAATGAGCTCCAAATTCTTAAGCATATGAACAGAACTCCTCTGGCAGTAACAATTCAGAAGAAAGTCGCATTACAATCAATCTTGAATCCATATAAAACGGTTTTGGCTAGGATATGTGGTGAGGAAAGACGTGCATAGCTTAGACCTCGTAGCAAATATGACCTCGAACAGAGCTGATTGGAGGGTAAAGATCCATGTAGCCAACCCCATTTAGTTGGGATAAGGCTGAGTTGTTGTTGTTGTTCCCGCTTTATAATTGTTACAATCCTAGAAACCTGTAATCAAAACAGAGAAATAGAGGAAAGAAGAGAAGAAGAAAAGAGCAGAGAAGAGAGAGAGAGGCGCAATCGAAAGAGACTCCCAAAAGAGAGCAGTGACCTGCGATCATTCCAGAATAGATTGATTGCAGGTTTTAGTCATTTACTTATATTAAAATAATGCTAAAAGTAAAAGACAATAGTACCCCCATTGCCCAATTACAAGAAAAGCCATATCATAGAAATATGGGAGCCAATGGGACCCAAAATACCCCTATTGGCCCCATTGGTTTTAGAGTTTAGCGCTAGTGATGTAGGGGGGTTCCTAGATGACTAGGTCTCCTACAAGATTAACTAACTAGGTAGGTTAACTCAAGGGGCTTAGGTAAATAAGACCAAAGAATCTCAGCAAACACGATTAAACATGCAAGATAAAGCGAGACTAATAAACAAAGTAGCCAAAAGCAATATTAATCTAGACGGAAAAAGAGGCTTCAATGTTGAAAGGGAAGTCTTCAAGGTCATCAGGATAAAAAGAGGTGAAGGTAGAGGTACCATGGTATGGGACTAGGTCTTCAACATTGAAAATATTGCTGATCTCCATACTGGCGAAAAATCAAGAACATACGCATTGGCACCTATCCTCTTGAGTACCTTGAACGGACCTGTGCTACGAGCATGTAGCTTGCTCGCTTTTCCCCTAACAAAATGTTGTGGCTTGATTCTTACCATCACCATATCACCCTCTTGAAACTCTTGTAGCCTTCTGTGCACATCTGTCTTCGATTTGTATTGCTCATTGCTCAGTGCTATCTGTCTTGTTATACCTGCATGCAAATCATGTATATGCTGAGTAAAAGATTCGGCTGACTGGGGGGTCCTAGAACTAGACACGACTGGGATAAGGTCTATGGGTGCCCGAGGCTGGTATCCTGAACAGATCTCAAAGGGGGACAGACCAGTGGTACGGTTCTTAGAACTGTTATATGCAAACTTGGCCTGGCTAAGGACTCGATCCCAACTGGTAAGGTGTTCTCCTATGAGGCAACGCAATAAATTCCCTAAGCTCCTATTGACAACCTCGGTTTGGCCATCGGTCTGAGGGTGGAAAGCTGAAGAGAAACGAAGTTTCATTCCCATCATCCGCCATAGGGTCCTCCAAAAATGACTAGTGAACTTAACATCCCTATCGGACACTATGGTGAGGGGTAACCCATGGTACTTGACAACCTCACTAAAGAAAAGTTTGGCTACTATGGATGCATCGGAGGTCTCAGAGCATGGGATAAAATGGGCCATCTTCGAGAAGCGGTCAACAACCACATAAACAGAATCGTGGCCTCTCGAAGTTCCTAGTAGACCAAGCACAAAGTCCATGCTAAGGTCCTACCAATGGGAGTGGGGAACGGGTGGGAGAGTGTACAAACCCGTGTTTTGCTTTTGTTGTTTGGCGGTCTGGCATGTCCTGCACTGATCCACAACTCTAGCAACATCCCTCTTCAGTCTTGGCCAAAAGAATCGGTCATCAACGAGGGTGATGGTCTTATCGCGACCGAAGTGGCCAGCGACTCCCCCAGCATGCAATTCCCAAATCAGGAAATCTCGGAGTGAAGTCCTGGGAATGCACAACTTGCTTCCTTTAAAAAGAAAGCCCTCCCTAAGTAGGTAGTCCGAGCGGTTGACTGGTTTGCCTTCACTCAAGGAAGTGAACGGCTCATTAAAATCAGAACAGGTGGGGTATTGGTCCTTGACTCGCTCGAACCCTACAACCTCTACACTCATTACTTGGAGTAGCACACTAGCCCGACTCCTAGCATTGGTGCGACTGAGGAACATGTTCACCCGGCTCAGTGCATCTGCAGCAGTATTCTCTACACCAGGCCTGTGCTTGAGTACAAAAGTGTACTCTTGGAGGAACTCAACCCATTTGGCATGCCTCTGATTGAGTTTCTTTTGGGCACTAAGGTACCTCAGAGCTTGGTGGTCAGAGAATAGTATGAATTCTTGCAGTAAAAGGTAATGTCGCCAATAGCGCAATGATTGGACAACCGCATAGAATTCCTTGTCGTATGTAGAATATCGTTGCCTAGCTTCATTAAGCTTCTCACTAAAATAGGCAACAGGGTGGCCCTCTTGTCCTAGGACACCACCTATCCCAATACCAGATGCATCATAGTTAACTTCGAAGACCTTAGAGAAATCTGGGAGGTGCAGGACTGGAGCTTCAGTCATAAGCTTTTTAATCTCATTAAAGGCCTTCGTAGCACTCTTAGTCCATTGAAACTCCTTTTTCATGCAATCGGTGATAGGAGACATAATGGAACTAAACCGGTAGATGAACCTTCTGTAGAAAGTGGCTAAACCATGGAAGCTTCGTACCTCATGAATGTTAGTTGGCTCATGCCACTCTACAATCGCCCTCACCTTCTCAGGGTCAGCAGATACTTCCTGAGCTGACACAACAAATCCCAGGAAGATGACTTGATCACTCATGAAGGTGCACTTCTTGAGGTTGACAAAGAGTTTCTCTTGTGAGAGCACATGAAAAACCTTCTGTAAGTGATCCAAGTGGGAAGACGGGGTCTTACTATAGATGAGGATGTCATCAAAGTAAACCACAAGGAACTTGCCAATGAATGGTTGAAGCACTTGATTCATTACCCTCATGAAAGTGCTAGGTGCATTTGACAAGCCAAAAGGCATGACTAACCACTCAAAGAGGCCATCCTTCGTCTTGAAGGCTGTCTTCCACTCATCTCCCGGCCTGACCCTAATCTGGTGGTACCTGCTATTGAGATCAATCTTCGAAAAGATCTAAGAGTTGGCCATCATATCCAACATGTCATCAAGCCTAGGGATGGGAACCTATACTTGATGGTGATCTTATTGATGGCCCTACTATCAACACACATACGCCAAGTGCCATCTTTCTTTGGCGTGAGCAAGGCAGGTACAGCACACGGGCTAAGGCTTTCCTTAATGAATCCCTTTTGCAACAGTTCATCCACTTGCCGTTTGAGTTCGGCATGTTCTTTGGGATTCATTCGGTAATGGGGTAAGTTCGGGAGAGAGGATCTTGGAACTAAGTCAATAGCGTGCTGGATGTCACGCATAGGCAGTAACTTATCAGGTAGTTCCTCAGGGAATAGCCTCTCGAATTTCCTCAACAAGGGTTGCACTTCTCTAGGAGCCTCAGTGAATAAGCGTGACCTATCGGTATTACTCTGTACGGCAACTAGAGCATAAATCACCCCTGACTCGTGACACTCTCCTTCAAATTGTTGTTGATTTAAAATGTTGAGTGTTTTGGTGGGGGCGTGTTTGGATGTACTTCCCTTGTGTTCTGGAACCCTAACTTCCCTAGGGGGACTGGGTGTCAGTCTGATCTTCTTCCCTTTGAACTCAAAGACATAGGTGTTAGACTTCCCGTAATTGGTGACATCCCGGTCATATAACCAGGGCCTACCTAGAATGATGTGGGCAACATCCATCTCTAGGACATCACACCACACTCGATCCTCATATCCTGCAAAGTGTAGGGGAACTAGACACCTCATATTTACGGGAATGGTGGACTGATCAACCCAGGCAACATTGTAAGGCTTGGGGTGGGGTTCAGGTTTGAGGCCCATTCGAGCAACAATTCTCTTGGCGACCACATTCATGCAACTCCCGCTGTCTATGGCGACGCGGTAGTTCTTGCCCTGATGACATGTGTAGGTGATGAAAATATTAGTTCGTCGCCAATCGTCGCTATTCTTAGGTTGTGAGACCATGCAACGCACAATGCCGAGCTTGAGGTCACCGGCCTCCTCAGTGTCCTCATCAGATATGGTCTCATCTGGTCTATGGTCCTCATACTCATGGTCCTGAAATCCCTCTTGGTCACTTTCCTCAGGGGTCTGCTCTCCTACGTAAAGATTCCTATTGGGACACTCTCTGGAGAAGTGACCAAACCCACGACACTTGAAGCACTGTTGTTGCCACTACTCTTGGGCGCTTCTCTCAAAATTCCTTTGCCCTTGTTGTTAAATTGACGCTGTGGTGCAGTAGGGGGTTTTGGGAATCCAGTTGAGCCTTGGGGTGGTTTTCTAAATTGGGACTTCCCAGCTTGGAAGTTCTTCCTCTGAGAATAAGTTCTCATGGAGGATTCCACCTCAAGGGCTATCCTGAAGGCCTGTGGAACGTCTCGCACCAGGTGGGGTGCCATACGAGACTGAATTTCGGAGTTGAGCCCAGTAAGGAATCTGGATAGTGTCTGCTCAACATCCTCCCGAATATGGTTTCTAATTTTTAATTCATTGAACTTGCTCATGTACTCGGTCACAATTAACTTCCCTTGCTTCAGGGTATTCATTTCATTCAACAACTGGAGCCTATAAGTGATAGGCAAAAATTCCCTCTTGAGCCGCTCTTGCATTCTACCTAGGTGGTCCTCCTGGTACTCTGGGTCTGTCCAGAAGTCCTGGGCAGCTCCAATAAGCTTGAACTTAGCAAACCGGTAGCGGACTTCTTCTGGCATATCATAGAAATCGAAGTACCTATCCATCTGCTTGATCCAATCCAGAAGGATCCTAGCATCAATCTGACCATTGTAGGTAGGGGCGTCTACCTTAATCATCCGTCTGACATCAAAGCCCCTATCATGGTGCTCATAGCCCTCATCATCTCCATGTTGGGTTTGGCATCTTGGCGGTGGGCCTCGACCCCTAACTTGATCCCTACCACGCCTTAGTCCTTGGAAGTTATCCCCTATCTGGTCATAACCGTCAATCTGGTTATTTTCGTTTACTTCCTCAGGGTTAGGGCCTCTGCTCCTAGGTTCAGTGCCAGTTATGTTACGGCCTTGCTGTCCATCAGGGTTTTGGGCACTTGTTTCGAGGGCAGCCAACTTATCGGTAAGGGCTTGGAGATGGATAGCTTGTGTTTCCTGTATGGTTTGAACGGCTTTCATGAATTCAGCCAGTTGCTCCGATTGGGTGGCGGTGCTAGGAGGGGCAGACATATCCTGGTATGCTCTACCACTACGAGTGGACATAAGGAGATGGGCAGCTAAAGGTACGGTTGCCACCAAAGACTCAAGGTCTACTCAGGATCTCCAATTGAGATAAGCAGTTAGCCCTTTCAATCTTGAGGTCAGAAATCTCCCTCTCAAGTATATGCTTTTGGAGGGAATAACGTCCAATGCTATTTGGTCCCGCCAACTTAAGAAAGAAAAGGGTGTCCTCTAATCTATGGTATCGCTCTCTTAGCTCAGACTCGACCACGGACAAGCGGTGACGGAGACTAGACCTCAAAAGATAAGACATGTACACAAGGGACAGCAGTACTTAATTACCCTCAACCTAGACAAAACCACCCTCTGATACCAAGATGATGTAGGGGGGTTCCTAGATGACTAGGTCTCCTACAAGATTAACTAACTAGGTAGGTTAACTCAAGGGGCTTAGGTAAATAAGACCAAAGAATCTCAGCAAACACGATTAAGCATGCAAGATAAAGCGAGACTAATAAACAAAGTAGCCAAAAGCAATATTAATCTAGACGGAAAAACACATAAATTCTTACTCAAGTTTCAAGTGGGGACATGGGGAAGGGAACAAACGACATATGAATATTAGGTTCAGCACAAATCCATCTAGACACCCAAATTAGATATGCAACAATCGATAAAATAGGCATAAACAAAGGGCAAAGGAAAACTTCAACGTCAATGGGTTGCAATATATGTAATAGGGATTAAGGGAGGTGGGGAGGATTTAGTTTAATACTTTACCATACTGCTATTCAGATCTGAGGAGAGAAGAAGAAATCCAGGTTCTCCAAAATAAAGAGGTTGTAGTCCACTTTTTATTGAAGAAGATACATCTAGCCAATTGTAAAGAGAGTAGCAGTAGTGGTGTAAAGGCAGCAGTGTGCAGCAGAGCAGTTTTGTATCGGCAGAAATATGTTGCAGCAGCAATTTTATAACAGCAGGAATATGTTGCAGCAACAGTGAGGTAAGGCAGCAGGTGCAGCAGCAGCACTTTTGTAATGCCAGTAATGTGTTGCAACAGCAGTGAGGTAAGGTAGCAGGTGCAATAGTAACAACACAGCAGCGGAAAAAAAGAGATAAGACTGAAAAGAAAGAGAGGGAGGCGAGACAAGAAGATTGAGAGAAGAGAGAGCCGAGAGAGTAAGGGAGGAAAGAGGCGAGAGAGAAGAGAGAAAAGTCGAGATTGAGAGAGACAGAGAGAACCGTGAAAGGGGTGGGGATTTGCTCTTGGCTTTTTTTTTTTCAATTAACATTCATTGAAAATAAACAATGGCCAATGGCCTTACACTTAAAGAGAATAAACTTCCAAAAATAAAAAGATACTTAGAAACTCAATTCCATGAAATAAAAACTACCTAATAGATCAATATAAAGAAATCCTAGTTTCCTAATTGTGTAAGACAATCAAATATCACTAGATTTAAAGCAAAGTACTAGAATCAAATAAGATTTGGTGGGGTCCACAAAATCTTCTAAGATCTTCTAAAAATCTGGATCGATCTTGGGACCCACAAGATTTTCTAAAATCTTCTAAAATCTTGATCGAGCTTGGGGCCCACAAGATCTTCTTCTTTCTATTCTTCCAGCCACAAAGATGGCTGCTTCTTCTTCTTCTTGCACCTGTACACTTTGATGTCCCCATCAGCTAGGCACTAAACTCAACACGCCCCCTCAAGTTGGAGCATCCACATCACCCATGCTCAGCTTGGTACAACCATTACAAAAACTAGGAGCAAACACTGACTTAGTGAACATATCAGCCAACTGATCTGATAAAGGAACAAAAGGAGTCTCAATCAGCTTCTTCAGAACAGCATTAGGAACAAAGTGGCAGTCCACCTCTATGTGCTTGGTCATCTCATGGAAAACTGGATTACTAGCAATGTACACCGCAGCTTGGTTGTCACAATACATGTGCATAAGCTTGATCACTGGAATCCCAACTCCAAGAGTGAAGACCGTAGCCACATTAACTCAGCAGCGGTATGAGCCATAGCTTTGTATTTTGCTTCTGCACTAGATCGGGGCAATGGTAGTCTGCTTCTTGCTACGCAATGTAACCAGATTACCTCCAACAAATGTACAATAACCAGTAGTAGATCTCCGATCAGTAGCAGAGCCGGCCCAATTAGCATTAGAATAGCCAACTAGTTCCATATGCCGATTAGGACGATAGATTAGCCATTTTCTAGGAGCACCCTTTAGATAACGAAGAACACAGACAGCAGCATCCCAATGTGCTTTCTGAGGAGACTACATGAACTGACTGAGGACTCCAACAACATAGGAGATGTCAGGACGTGTTACAATAAGATAAATCAGCTTGCCAGTCAAACTCTTGTACTGATGCACATCTTGAAGAGGTTTGCCATCATTAACACCAAACTTTTGGTGAGGATCCATAGGGATATCAACAGGTTTGGATGCAAGCATGCCAATATCAGATAAAAGGTCCAACACGTATTTCCTTTGAGACAAACTGATTCCTTTCTTACATCGGATCACCTCAATCCCAAGAAAATAGTAAAGTTGGCCCAAGTCCTTGGTCTGAAAGTGTTGCTGTAAATAAGCTTTCACTTCAGAAATTCCTGCCTCATCATTACCAGTAAGAAGAATATCAACAGAAACTACCAAGACAACTAGTTCATCACCTCGGCGACGAACAAAGACAGAATGATCAGAATAACACTGAGAAAATCCGCAAGTAACTATGGTAGCACTGAACTTGTCAAACCATGCCCGAAAGGACTGTTTAAGTCCATAGATAGCCTTGTGTAAGCAACACACACGACCTTTATTCTCCCCTTGAGCAACAGAACCAGGAGGTTGCTCCATATATACCTCTTCTTGTAGATCACCATACAAGAAGGCATTCTTGATGTCCAACTGAAACAATGGCCAATCAAAGTTGACAGTAAGAGAAATAAGTAGACGAATAGAGTTCAGTCTAGCAACCGGGGAGAAGGTCTCAAAATAATCAACTCCATATGTCTGAGTATATCTCTTGGCAACCATACGGGCTTTCAACTGCTCAACAGTGCCATCAGAGTGATACTTAACAGTGTACACCCAGTGACACTTCACCAAATCCTTACTAGGAGGTAAATCTATCAAACTCCAGGTACCACGACTCAAGAGAGCATCCATTTCTCCATTCATGGAAGCTTTCCATCCAGGAATCTTTAGGGCATCATTATGGGTACGGGGAATAGGGTTAGTAGAAAGTGACAAGGCAGGACCATAAATGGGAGAGGAAAGATGAGACAAGGAAACAAAGTTATCAATAGGATACACAACCATAGATTTTGGAGTGCAAGAATGTGTACCTTTCCTTTGAGCAATTGGTAAGTCATCAGACGGAGAAGGAGGAGCTTCACCAGAGAAAGGTGGCAGTGGAGGGAGTGAATCATCTGGAGTATTGGTTTCTCCACTCGGTTGTCCAACCTTCTTCTTACGCTGATAAACCTGTAGAGGAGGTGAGTCACTGGCACTGGGCACATCAGGGAAGGGTATGAGAGATGGAATGGGTGGAGGAGATAGAGAAGTCCACTCCATACCAGACTAGGACACCTGAAGAGAAAATAATGATGTGCCTTCAAAGAAGATCACATCGGCACTAACAAAGTTCATGTGAGTAATGGGGTCATAGCACTTATACCCTTTCTGAGTACATGAATAACCCAAAAAAATGCACTTGGTAGACCTAGGAGATAGTTTATTTACTTGTACATACAAATTATGGACAAAACACACATAGCCAAAGACTCGAGGAGGAACAGAAAAACTTGGCATAGTAGGGAACATAATAGAAAAAGGGGACCTATCTGAAAGCATTGAAGATGGCATGCGATTAATTAAGTGACATGCAGTTAAAACCCCATCACACAAAAAATGCTTAGGAACATGCATATGAATCATAATAGCATGGACTACCTCGAGTAGATGCCAGTTCTTGCGCTCTACTGCCCCATTTTTCTGTGGGGTATGGGTGCAACTAGTTTCGTGTATCATCCCACGGTTGGCACAAAAATCAGAAATATGATTTTGAGCATATTCTAAAGCATTATCAGAACAAAAAATCTTAATCAAAATGCCAAACTGAGTTTTTATTTCATTACATAATTGCTAAAACACAGATAAAAATTCAGATCTGTCCTTTAACCTGTAAAGCTATATAAGGCAAGAATGATCATCCACAAAAGTCACAAAATGACGAAAACCAAATCTATTACTAACTCTGCAAGGACCCCATACATCATAATGGACTAAGGAAAATAAAGACGGACTACGAGACACAGAGCGAGAAGGCGAAGGACACGGTGATGTTTTCCCAACTCACGGGCCTCACATTCTAACCTAATCACAAACTTAAAACTAGGAAATAAAAGTTTTAACCTATCTAAAGATAAGTGTCCTAAACGGTGCCATTGGAAATGAGTCACATCCCTAACAGCAGCAGCAGCAACAGAAGAAGTAGGAAAACCACAGTTGAGATAATATAAACCGTCTTTTTTCACGCCCTCCACCAATCGTCTTCCTTGTGTGAAGATCCTGAAAAACACAGTAAGAGGGAAAGAAGGTTACTGAGCAATTTAATGAGCTAGTTAACTGGCTCACAGGAAGAAGACTTAATGAGAATTGTGGAACATGTAGCACAGAAGATAAATTCAGTGAGGATGTGAGTGATATAGTACCATGACCGAGAACAGGTGTGGAAGCACCGTTGACAAGAATAACAGATGTAGAACTGGTACTAGAAGAAAAAGTTTTAAAAAGTGACTTATTAGTCATATGGGCAGAAGCACCTGAATCAATGATCCAGGGGGTGGAGGTAGTGGTAAGAAGGGCTGAGGTACCTGCATGAGCTAAGGTGGTAGCGGATATAGACCCACCATTAGATGTATTAGAGGATGCCTCGAGAGTGTGCAAGCGCCGAAGCAACTGATTGATGTCATCGCACAGGCTAGTAGATGAATCTCCTGATGAATGGCTCGGTTTAGTATCAATGGAAGACCCTGTGTCAGTACCATCGTCTGACATTGCATGATTGGCTAACTGGGTGGCCCACTTGGGCTTGCCATGCTTTGTCCAACAAGTCTCGATAGTATGGTTAGGGTTTCCACAGTTAGTGCACTGGCGAGATGCACTATCAGTCGGCTGTCCATTAGAACCTCGACCAGTCGACCCACGTCCTCCCCCACGACTGCGATCATGTCCACGGTTGGCAAGGAAGGCAGTATTGTCTTTGAAAGACTGATCAGGTTTTGTTGATGAAGTAATACGTTGCAGTCACGAATAAGTGTCATTCAGAGTAGGAACAGTATCGTCTGCGAGTAGATGGCCCTTCACTGCTTTCAAATCATTATTCAAACCAGCCAGGAATTTGGAAACAAAGAACTCATTACGCTGAGCTTTTGATTTGTCAATGTCAGTGGTCAAGGGTTAGAAAACATTGAGTTCTTCAACCATTCCCCTGAAAGCACTATAATACTCTGGAAGAGTTTGTCAAACTAGCGAAACTAGAATAGTTTCTCATAAATATCATAGATACGAGTCATGTTCTTTTCCTGAGAGTAAGTTTCCTTCAAATCTTTCTATACTCCCTTTGCAGTAGAGTGAAACATGACATTGGCAGCAATATCTGGTTCCATACTATTCCACAACCAAATTAAAATCAAGGCATTCTCCTTCATCCATTCATTATAACCTTTGTCAGATGCTGGAGAAGGATCAAAAGTAGTATACTGAAGTTTATCCTTGGCCATAAGGTAAACCTTCACAGATTGAGCCCAAAGTAGGTAATTTAAACTTCCCTTGAGCTTGATAGAGGTAATTTGGACATTGAAATTGTTCGAGGAAAATGTAGCAGTGGTTGTTTTGGTCTCAGCCATGAGGAACCAAAAAAAATAGAAAAGGAAGGATTGCTGATGTAGAGGCAAACAAACAATCACCTGTAAGCAGATCTATATAGTGCCATACTACCATAGAATGGGGGATTCTATTACAGAGCCATATTATTAAGACCTAATCTCTCCATAGTCATCACCAAACAAACAATCACCTATAGGGTTTAGGGTTACATACCATGGTATAAAAAAACCTTGTCAAAAATCAGTCTTCGATTGTCAATTAATAAAATGAGCAAAGGGACATTATCTAACACCCATATGATTTAAGCCATAGCAAACGCAGCAGTAGGCGGCTGCACACCAGAGAGGTTAGCGGAAGAATGAAGTCAACAGAGAGGAATGTATAAACTCTAGGCTTGATCACAGAGACTCTGATACCATGTTACAATCCTAGAAACCTGTAATCAAAACAGAGAAATAGAGGAAAGAAGAGAAGAAGAAAAGAGCAGAGAAGAGGGAGGTGCAATCGAAAGAGACTCCCAAAAGAGAGGAGTGACTTGCGATCATTCCAGAATAGATTGATCGCAGGTTTTAGTCATTTGCTTATATTAAAATAATGTTAAAAGTAATAGACAATAGTACCCCCATTGCCCAATTACAAGAAAAACCATATCATAGAAATATGGGGGCCAATGGGACCCAAAATACCCCTATTGGCCCCTATCGGTTTTAGAGTTTAGCACTAGGCACTAAATTCAACAATAATCTATGACTTAGGCTTGAAAAGGTGAAAGAAGAAGATTTGAGCTTATAAAAAAATACATTTAAAGAAAAGCAGAGAAGAAAACAGTCCACATTATTGCAGCCTTAGAGAAATCTTATGACTCTTCAGTTTAGAGCCAAAAAAGAGCGACTTAGAATGTGTTTTAGGTCGCTAAAATGATTTAAGACTCAACTAGTATTGATGTAATGACCAAAACGAACTGATCTGTGTAGGGTAGTCGACGAAGCACTCTAATCCAATGCCCGATTTAAAAATCAACATGTTGACCGAACAACTTGAGTCTGGCTCAATGGTCTACCATTTTGAATCCTGTTCAATGGTTCATACTACGATATTAGTGTTTGTATAGAGACCACATGAGCATCATCTTATTAGTTTCTTTGCCCATCTGGTTATGTATGATGAATATAGAGTGGGACAAACTGCTAGTTGAAACTTGAAAGAACTAAGGGGTTTTTTTTTTCCTTTCGGTTGATAGTTACCATGGTGGTTTCTTTTTTCTTAGAAAAATTTGGATCTAAATGGGTATGGTCTATAAGATATTTGCCTTGACACATTGGTAATTAAGGAAGAATAGGATCTCTCTCTCTCTCTCTCTCTCTCTCTCTCTCTGTGGTCGTCTTGCTTTTCTTTTTCTTTTTTTGGGGGGGGGGGTGTGGAGGTGGTGAGGTGTGTCTTGTGTTTAAACAAATAAGAGAAAAGAGGAGATAAGAAAGGAGGGCAGTAATTCATGCTCCCAAAAATAAGAGGGTAGTTGCCTAATGGGTGATGGTGGAGGAGCCTACTGTCAACTTCGACCAATAGGTCCACACACAAGACACCTGAAATTTTATAAGATGCATAAATTTGCATTATGGATGCAATCGCTATGGCCCTGTTGCACATGATTTATGAACCTTGGCTTCATGTTGGTTGAGTAAAAGAAAGGTCTGAGTTTCCTTTAATCCTTTTATCTCTGTCTTACTCAGCATTTAGGCCAGAAGTTGGACTGTAAAAAAAGATCCCAACTTGTAATAGGGTATTTCATGTATATGCCTGAAACAGCTTTGCCAGATCGGACAAAACCGTCTTAGAGCACAAATCAAGCTCATGATAGGTGAGCAATCACGCACATGGTTTAGCGGTTTGTTGTGCTGTACGGTCTTCTTTCAGGACCCGATGCTTTATTTTTGTTGTTTCAGTTGATGTAGTTAATCCAATAGAATGATTCTTATGCATGACAATTTAAATAAACTGATGAGTTTCTGAATTTTATTATCTGAGATTTTGCAAATCTGTCACTTAGTACCCATTTTATATTCTGACAATTCACCTCTAGCGGGGCCGTAGATGCATTATTCTTGTAGCAATTGCTCCGAAAGCAGGCTTGTATGGCCAGTCAAGGTGGTCTGCAATTGGATTGTCCAGATTAATCATTTCATCCATTCATGTGGCCTTGGTGTTGTGCAGGAAAGAATTGTAGATGTACCACAAACTCTTCCTTGTCACCTTTTCCCTTTGACCTGCCTGTATTCAAGACTGAATTGGTTTTAGGGTAACTCTAGGGCCCTATTAGGTTTGCCTGATCCTTAATGCAGTGATGCCTGGATGCATCCAGGGATGAGAGCAACTAAGTTGCCAAGTATTACAGGAGATACGAATGACATTATGACACAACTTCATTGTCATCATTCATACCATAATGAAATCCAAACCTTTCAGCTAAGTTGAGGATGATGTCACCAAACCTTCACCCGTGACCCCATTACTACAAGCAAACCTTTCATTTGGCCCCAGTACTGATGTCAGATTCTGACATCTTTCCTTTATCAATGCAATAAGGGTCTCTATGTTCGTTGCAAGTAGCTTAGGGGACAGTAGACAGATTTTCACAAGAAGGCCTGTGAAAATTTCATATTCCAGTATGACTTCCAACTTTTTTTTTAACTAACGTATAAAGTTATAATACAACAACGTACTGCTTCTTCCTATGCTACATCCTTGTTTGATTTATTTTGAGATTGAACATATCCTTTGCATTGTTTTGGCACTTACATCTGGGTTTTATGTTTTGGTACATGTTGCTCTATTGTAGCTTTAGATTAGATATTGGTTAGCATTCTTGCATACAAAACATTTTATTCTGGTTCTTTAGCTTTTTATTTTTTTTTCCATTTTTTTTAACTAATACTGAGCACCATCAGGTTCATCAAATTGCAAGAACCTTCCGAGATAGATGGATTCGCCGTTACAGCAGAAGGTTTAACTACTTCGACCGAGATGATAGCAAGTTGGAACCCCAAAGTGGACCAAACAGCAATTGGTTTGCACCATCATATAAACGCTGGCAAGATCCAGGTGTAAGACCCACAGAAGTAATTAATTGTGCTAGCCAAGCAACAGTTGTGCCAATTCCTGTTGAAACTAGTACACAGGAGGGCAGTTCCGAGCCTGCTGTTGGCAGCTGTCCAGCTAGTGGGACAAGGAAACGCAAGCGTAAAAGTCGCTGGGATCAGCCTGCAGAGACAAAAGATGATCCATCCCCTCGGCATATTGGAGAACAGAAAATTGAGCCAAATTCAGGACAGAAAATGGATTCAAGCCCACAGAAGCTTGAGATCAGTGATCCAGTGCTGGACCAGGTAATTGACGTGAACAGAGAAAAGAAGACATGCAGTGGCTGTGTTGAGAATCTTTCTCAGCAGAATGAAGTTTCAGCTAGGATTGATGCAGTGCAACACATCGAAGAAGATGTGCCACCTGGCTTTGCATCTTATCTTAATGGTCCTGCAAGTCCATCCAATGTTGGTACAACTATAACTGCCAGTCTTCCCACACAAATTGCTAGCCCGTCAAATTGTGGTTTTGAAGTGATTACAGGGCTTCCCCAGGAGAAATTCCTTTCTCACTTGCCTGTGTCATATGGTATTCCGTTCCCCCTTGTGCTGCAGTTGGGGATGCTCCAGCCAGAAACCATTGACTGTTGGTCCATCGCACCAGGTGTTCCTTTCCATCCCTTCCCACCATTACCTCCATTTCCACGTGAAAAAAGCAACCCTCTACCCTCACCAGCTGCTCCTGATCCTGTGGTGATGGATGGACATGTAGAAGCAGTTCAACTACCCAGCCACCATGTGGCAGCCCATAACATGGATCCAAGCGTTCCAAGTACATCAGGGGCTAGACCAGATGCGCCAGTTACCAGAGAGAATAACCAGGATGCAGTTGAACGAGGGAGGGGTTCATCATATGGCTTAGGGAAGAGGTACCGGAAGTGGGATGACCATGCAACCCCAAGATCACCCTGGAGAAGGAATGGTTGGGACAACTCAAGAAATGGAGTTCGCAGTGTAGTTGTAGGAAATGTAGCAAATGACGGTGGGGGTCATTGTTGTTCACAAGATGTAAACAACGAAGGCAAGAATGCTAGGTCTTGTTCCTATCAACATAAACCACACCAACATCATCATTGATTTAAACGAAAGCTATGTGAAGCCATAGGCTTTCCTTTCTTCCCTTTTTTGTATTTTAATTCTTTATTGCACAGGCTTTATATCAATGCATATATCCAATTCAATTCCATTACTTGACCAGTCAATATCAAACACCAACAGCTGAGATCAGCAGTTACTCCAATCTGATGCTTTTTTTTCTTCCTTGGCTATCAATCCATCCATTAAACCCCTACAAGTGGTAAGATATTTCTGAATGTGTATCATTATTCTACCTAAGACAGTATAACAATATACAACATATACTTGGTTGATGGAATTAAAACATTTGCCCAAATTTCTTAGCCTTTTTTATGATACTCATTCTCTCTTTTTATGAGACTAGAAACTAATGTGTTGTTTTCCTTTACGAACCATAGAATTCTGGGATGGTTCTATTGAGTACTTAAGAATGCATTTTTTTTTGCTTGGTATTAACAAGACTTGCAATCATGTAAATAAATCTTGGGATCTTTTCTTTTTCTTATGGTTATTATTTCAGAGAAGGTTTGCACCACAACTTATTTGCTGGCCAGAAGATTACCTAGATGGGTCACATATCAAATTTGGTGGCCCATCTTGTATGGGGCTTTTAATAATCCCTATTCACACTATGTTTCAATTGTATTTCATTGGTTGTAGATTTCAAGGTCTTCCTGATGAGTTTCATTTATTCAGATTTTCTTGATTCATGGTATCAAGTTTCATGCTTTAAGCTCTCAGATTTCAGGTCTCATGGATTCAAGTTTCAAGCTTCATGGTGTTTTCCATCAGGTTCTAAAGTCAGGTTTGTGGTTCTTTGCTTGGTTAAACACTTTCAAGTTTCAACTTTTTATTACTAGAAATAAATTACACTAGTTAACATGTTCTGAACCTTGCTGCTGTAAGTGTCTTGAGTGTCGGAAATTGAGGAACTTAGCATTAATATGACTTACGAACTGCCATTCTGAGTTTTATTAGGTCTAATAAACAGGGATCTTTCTATTTATGATTTGTGTAGACTTGCTAATCTGCTCAATGATTATGTCAAAACGGTTACACCCGTGGTGTGCATGCATATGGAAGTACAATTTATGCTAAAACTAACTAGAAAATATTCAAAATAAATTGGAATTTCACAAAGATCTAGGCGGCAATTGGACATCTTAAAAGTTTCCATACATGAGATTCTCCCTTCTATTCGCTCATAAATAAGTTTCACAAGATAAGAATCATTTAGGCTTTAGTTTAACAAGATTCCTTAAAAAATTATTCACTTCTGTTCTCATAAGTCCTTGAAGTCTCTCTTCCCTCCCATCTTTCTTCTTCGTCTCTTTTTAATCAACTGTTGCTGAAAAAATAGTGTGTGCGCGTTGTATGAGAGAAGAGAGTGAATGGATAGATTAAGATCTTCATTGGTACTCTCTCTCGCTCTCTCACTCATTGCCAGATGATGTATTGGCTAGGCAGTTGATAATTCAATAAGTTTCCTCTATTTCTTCTACCCCCTTTTTCCATTTCTTTCCCAGCTCATCGGTGAAAGAGTTGTAATTGGCAACCAGCAAACGGTAGTGGTGGGTGAGTGCATATGTTTTGCCACATGGAAGAACGGTATGACGACTTTGACCATCGGATATCTAGGAGATGATCTAAATTCATTGTGTTCAATTTCAGCTTCAAATTCAGCCATCTTTTCCACACAACTTTAAATTAAAGCATTTGCCTTTTCATCTCCGAGTCTGAGGGACTATTGCTGTAGAATTTGTTAATAGCATTCAAGGTTAAACATGACTCGGTCAAAGTTACAAAATACACAGTTCTGCTCTCCTTTTTCTCTCTTTAGGTTGAGTAAGAAGCTATATCTCCATAGGTTGATTGTCTCAACGCCCTTTTCTCTCTAACAGCATGCCCTCCCCGGTATGACCATTGCATCCCCTTGTGATACGGTGCTCCTTTTGATAATCGTGCATTTTTCAATGCTTTGTTTTGCCATGCAACCAACTTCGACTGGACCGAAGAACTTGGACATATGAATAAGGGACGTTAAGAGGTCTACTTATTCATAAACTTTCATCCACTACCTATCCACCACGCGCTATATAATTATAGTTTTCACTGATGTAATTAGGCCAACCAGTCTCCATTTCTATTTGGTGTCCTTTTTTCCTTTGATTTCTCATGAACTTATTTGTTAATCTGGTTTCCTAATCATGAATAAGACTTGAAAGCTAAGGTTCATGGTTGTAAAATATTCCCCCAGCTATTATGCATGCTTGGTCTTGAAAAACAATAAACAAAAACATTTGCTTCTTGGATAAGGTTCATTCTATATCTTTTATTTGTATTCAAAAAATGGGTACTTCCTTCCACTTATTGCTATTTGCAGGCTAAATATGCTGTTTTTGAAAATCTATATGCATTAAATTGGAGATATTTTTTTCCTATACAGCCTTTTTTTTTTTTCGTTGTGTCATAAACTTCTTCAACATAGAAAATTTTACTTCCATTAAAATTTTTTCCCCTTTTTTTTTCCCGTTACAATGAATAGTGGAAAATTTTAACTTTTCAACCCAAAGGGGTAGCAGAGTTGATAAGGGACCTTCGCCTCAAGAAGCGTGTGATTCTGTATTCGACTCATTTTACCTCTTTAGGATTCACTTACACAGAATTGTTTAGTGTTCTTCACTGCTTTCGGTGAAAGTTAATTTCATTCAGCCCTAGTATGACCCGATCCATGCGGTTACGGGGGCAGTATGCCTCATGAGACTAGTCAACCCAAAGGCCTGGATACCTATCATTAGCAAAAAAAAATCTCAACTTCTCTTTTCCCTTCTTTTTTACATAAGAGTTTATATAAAATAATTTTCCAAAGAATTATTGTTTTTTGAGTTTTTATCTGAATTTTCCTTTGTTCCATCATTTTGATTAGGGAGGACATTCATCCTGCCCTATGGGGTGCTAAGGTAGGAAACAACTGGAGAACTACTAATGACATTGGTGATTCATGGGAAAGGTACATCAATTAGTTACAACTAAGGTCACATTCTTTGTGTTTGAAATCCAATATGCCATATTGAAATGTGGACTCTTTTTATTTTTTTTTTTATTTCCACTCAAATAGCATTATCTCACAAGCTGAATAGAATGAAGTGTATGCTCATTTTGCTGGGCCCGGTGGTTGGAACTTGAAATGGTTAGTTTTACCTAATCTCTAGAAGCTCTAAGATTACTTAGATCATCACTAGTGAATAATTAGCTTAATTTTGATGCTTGGGATCAAACAGTAAAGCTTTTTGGCAGATCCGTACATGCTTGAAGTAGGAAATTGTTGGAACAATTTAGCATATAGGCCATGTACAAGGTACTATAGAGGTCTCTCCTCTATCTTGTGTGACAAGATCTGAAACCATAAACCAACGCTTGCACAGGTAAGAAGAATAAGAGAAAGAAAGAAGATCCATAACTAAAACAAACCCCTTTGCTTTGTGGTTTTTCCTCCTCAAGTTAAGAATATAAATATGACTATAACTAAGCTGACTTCCAAAACTAACAAAATGAGTATAGATCGGTTTCCTCATCACAATATCCTGCATGAAATGACAATCACTCTCATTATGTTTAGTATTTTCATAGAAGACATTGTTATAATTAGAAATATAGAAATATTCTTTGTTTATCACAATACATACCGATAGGCTTTATTAGTGGGAAAATCAAGCTCATGAAGAAGTTACTTTAACCATATCAGCGCAGCTACAACATGAGTCATAGCTCTATACTTAGTTTCAACACTAGATCTCACCATTGTAATTTGTTTCTAACTCCTACAGCTCACAAGGTTACTACCAAGACCATGCAATAACCAGTGGTAGACCTCCTATTTCCTTCAACTTCAACCCAATTAGCATCATGACCTTTTTACTGAAGTACCCTTGAGATATTTCAAAATACTACACATTTTCTCCCAATGGACATGTTTAGGTGTCTCCATGAATTGACTTATAACACATACTACAAAGATATGTTGGGTCCAATCACAATGGATAAATAAATTTAGTAAATTTATAAATCTATACCGATGCTTATCATCGAATTCTGATTGATGGGAGCATCAACTGGTTTAGTGGTTAACATACCAATCTTAGACAGAAAGTTAAGCCCATATTTCCTCTGAAAAAGACTAATACCCTTCTTCTTGCGAGCAACCATAATACCTAGAAAATACTTGAGAGCATCCAAATCCTTCATTTGAAAATGTTGTTGTAATATTTATTTATTTTTTTATATGCAACTCCAGATAAATAGTTGCCATAAATGATAGTGTGATTAACATAAACAAACAATACTATCACCTTGGAATTTTGACGACAAACAAACACTAAGTGACACTGTGTAAACCTACAACCAGTTGCAACTTTATTGAATCTATCAAACCAAAATTTGGGTGATTGTTTCAAACTATAAATTACATTATGAAGCCTACGCACTTTTCTTTCATTCTCCTCCTACGTAACATAACCATGAAGTTGCTCCATATACACCTTTCAAACAAATCACCATAAAAAAATACATCATTTATGTCAAGTTGATATAAAGGCCAGTCAAGATTAACAACCAAGCAAATAAATTCACAAACAAAATTCAAATGTGCAACAAAAGAGAATGTCTCAAAATAATCAAACATCGTATGCTTGAGCGTACCCCTTAGCCACCAAACAAGCTTTATGCCATTCAAAAAATCCATCCTAGATATACTTAATGTCCTAAAACCAGTGAGAATTCACTAGATCCTTACCTAGAGGGAGTTCAACCAGAGTTGATGTCTAACAACAAAATAGTACATCCATAGCGGACTTCCACTCAAGATGAGGCAACGTTTCATGATAAGGTTTAGAAACAGATTTCATCCATCAGGAAAGTGCAAAATTATGAATGGAAGAAAATATATGCAATAAAGACAAATTGATCGATGGGATCGTTAAGTAACCAAAGGCTTTGTATTAATTTGTGATGTCACTTATTTATTTAAAAAAAATCTTGAAGGCTCCCCTTATCATGGTATGTGATTTGCAAAATAACCAATGGTACCTTACGGAATTTATTGCCTTAAACTAGGGTATGTGCATCAACTCTTCCATGATTATAAATCAGAAACAATTACATTTTTTTTATTTTTTTGTGAATTAATTGATATAAATTTATAAAATACTAATCTAAACAATATGAGTTCTTTGATGAATGTTGAACAAATCTTCTTGGTGTTCAAGCTAAGAAGGTTAGGATGGAGTGTTCTTATGAGATACTTCAAACAACTTCTACCATTCAATTTCCTTTTGTTTTGAGCCATTGTATATAAGGCATTGAGTTGTGTATTTCTCTTGTCAAGGGCATAGTCATGACCTCCTATAGGACAAAATCTTGTTAGTGAATAGAAGGGAGGGGTAAAATCTAATGAAACCGTGAGGGGAAATCTACTAATTTTTTTCCCTTGAGAATGTCTATTTATTTAGAAACTTACAATTTGAGTGCAAATTAGGGATTTATTTTGCAAATTACCCCTTGCACGATGCCTTGTCAATATCATCTGCACCCATCAGTCACCCTTGACCATGAATGTGGGAACACTAAATCCTATTGGGGATGTTATTTTTGAGGGGAAAAATTTCCCATGACATGAGTGTTGCCACCCTTTCACAAGGTGTCTCCCTTTATGTGACCATGTGGGTTTTATGTGAATGATATCATTCTCCGTGCTACCATTAGAATGGCATGAGAGATTCCCCTAACCCCTCCCTCCCTTCCCCTTCCCCTTCCCCATCCCCATCCCCCTCACACTGTCATGGAAAACTCTCTCCTTATCTAAAGCGCAAGTGCAACTTACAAGGTAATACAATCTGACACCATCACCAAAGATAAGTTAATGAACCAAGGGATGCTGGAGTGGGAGGTATTTTCAGGGATGAAAATGGAAAGGTTGTTTCATCTTTTTGCTCATTTATGGGAGTAACATCAAATTATCAGGCAGACTTTCATGTTTTAGTCGAGGTGAGTGTAACCTGGCCCATACACCTCGGTTAACAAAAAAAAGATATGGGTATTCAAAAGCAACTCAATATCTGTAACGGTGGCTATGTATAGTTCCTCTTTTTTTTTTCTAACAACGGGTACCCAGGCCTTTGGCCTGACTAGTCCCGCAGGCCCATACTGACCCCACAATTGCATGGACCGGGTCATACTGGGTTGAATGAGAACCATTCAACTTTCACTGAAAGCAGTGAAGAGCACTAAACACCCTAATGTGAGTGGCCCAAGGTATGCCAAGTGGGAGTCGAACTCAGGACGTCCGAGTTTACGACTCTTATGAAGTTCGTTCCTCCATTTTCTAGTGGATAAGACAAGATTGGCTCTTGTTGCTGCCTTTCTTATTCTCTATACAATGGAAACTTACTCATTGCTACAGAGAGGCTAATCCTATAGCTGATTGCTTGGCAAAACTAGCAACTAGAAGTGGGTTATCTATAGAAGAGATTTCTTTTCCAGCTTCGATTCAAGAGGAGTCGTGGATGAATGTACAATAGAGACCTCGTTTCCGATTTTCTTGATTTTATGAGCTTCCTTTTCTCCTGCTAATGGTAATGCCAAAGGTGGGAATTTAGTCGTGCTTTCTTCCATTGAGGATTTTTTTTCCCCCATATTTTCTATGTTTTTTTTTTCCCCGTTGGTTTTTAATACAAATGATCATTTAGCATTAAAAAAATAAAGGATAGTTGTGGCCAGATTTGAAAAAATGGAATCGGATACTGAATCGGGTTAATGTCAATTCCGATTTAAATCAACATAAGTCAAAATAGGCCTCAAACGAGTGTGGAGTTCCTTGAGGTGCCTGAA
The DNA here is from genome assembly GCF_013358625.1 of Macadamia integrifolia. NCBI lineage: Eukaryota > Viridiplantae > Streptophyta > Magnoliopsida > Proteales > Proteaceae > Macadamia > Macadamia integrifolia. The sequence goes on from NC_056558.1 coordinate 15,673,151, forward strand.
GATGTGCGCTTGGGTGTTGGGGTGTGTACCTGGGTGCTCTCAACCATAGTTAGTAAGTTCAGGAACGGATACGTGCGGCAATTAAATAGATCATACGGTAGTAATACGTTTCAAAAAAATCCGATGCAACAAAAAGCGTATGGCAATGATATGGTACACGTTTAATATGTGTTTAATATGATTGCTCTGTAAAAATCCGGGACTAAAAATGATTGTTTGAAACTAAATTCTAATCTACCATGTTTTTATGAACATTAAAATCCAATCTGATTCTTCAATTTGAAATCATTTCCCATTCTTTTGAATTTTCACATTTAATATTAATTACATTTAACCTCTAAAAAGGGTATGGTAGTAAGAACTAAGAGGAGAATCAAACCACATCTCGTCTCATAACTTTTACATGTTCTTTTCTTCTTCTTGGTAAGAAAACAATGTTCAAGAAGATAGAGAATAAGTATTTACAATCATTCATCCCAGAGATGCGTTTGAATTTTCTTGAAATTTTCATGGGGCTACAATCTAAGACCGGTCACGGATCAATTTTAAGGCTCAAGAACCTCCTCCTTTCAACTCCTTTGATTTCTCAGATGCAGTATTGTAAGATCAGAGGGAGGAGAATACCCATGTCATTTCCCTCTTTCTAATTCTTCACATTGTCCGACTGCAACTATATTTGTAAATAATTGTCAGTCTAATTCAAATAGCGATTGTATGCTAAATTTCCTAGAAAGGCTTTCATTTCAACCCCTTTTGGAGAATCCCACCCTTAGCCATCTTTGTTCATGTGAGTCATCTCTTTTGAATCTTTCTTGCTTCTCGTTAAAAATTATTTGCAGATACAATCGTTCTTGATTGGATTTTCAACTATCAATGGGAAGAGAAATGGAGAAGAAGAAGGGTTGATTGGGTTTTCAACAATCGATGTCAAGAGAAATGGAGAAGAGAATGAGAGCAAGGGGTATTGATGTCTTACCTATCGCCCTCGGTCATTGGCCGCTGAGAACGGAGATGAAGGATTAGGGGTCACTAGGGCAAAGATTCCTCCTTTTTTTGGTTTACTTAGATAAGGGAAGATGAAGGGTTATAGTTTCGATCGATTAGGGTTCCTGATAGAAGACAAGGGTTGGGAATCAGGATTTGGCCCATACAGATTAATCTCTTTTTTATTTTTTTCTTAAACCCAAAAGTTTTATTGAGTATGTAACGCATTATACGAGTATTATTCGTGTATAATATAGTTATCTTTAAAATCCGCGTATTAAAGCGTTTTTTTTTAGATTGATACGCCAAATTAGGAACTTATGAATTAAACGTTCGGATGCACGTATTATACGTATATAATACGTATATTTTACTAACTATGCTCTCAACTGCCGGATCTACTACGTTGCGTAGCATGCTGAACCATAGAGAAATCCGATCCAACGAGCGTGATCAACTAAAAATCAGTCAAATCAATTAGGGCCGATTTCATCGATCCAAATCCGATTTCATTCCGATTTTTGAAACCATGTTTGTGAATTATTATTCTTTTAACTTCAGAAGAAAAAAAAAGGGTAATGAACTTCTACAATTTTTAGAGACAGAATTTGGATCATGCAACAATAAAGATTTGAACTCCATAATTGATGTTTATCTCTGGGATATGGAATCAGTCATAATCACTTGAAAAAACCCCTAAATCCCTTCCTGCTTGCTCTGTGATTACAATAGATGAAGAAGAAGGAGAAGTAGTTAGGACAAAAGAAAAAGAAGAGAGAAGAAGATGAAGGAAAAGAAGGTGAAGAGTCGAAAGTTACCTGCAGTTGATTTCATAGGGGGGCGAGCTCCTGTTCTCTCCACTCTCTATGCGCAGACTCCACTAGAGATAACAACTATCAAGAATGATAGTTCCAAATTCTATTATATTAAAATGAAACACCCCCGACGGAAACCTCTTGGGTGTTTCATCAAATCAGAGAGATTTCGCTTTTTTCTCACTTTTCGTTTAGAAAAAAAAAACCAAAAACCACACACACACACACACACCAAACGCAAGATTCTATTTTTTCGTTCTCACGGTAGAAACATTTTTTTTTTTTAGAGATGCCAAACGGGCTCTTAATCACATCCCCCATCAGTTTTTTTTTTTTTTTTTGGGTAATGCATTCCCACACCAGTTAAAGCTTTGAGAAAGCTGTCTGATCCAACTTAGGAACGGAAATCATATCCTTGAATTTTTCGTTTTGGGTAAAATATAGGTAATGTATCCTTGAATTGAAACTCTACTATTTTTTCTTTTGGGTATAAAATTGATGGGATACTCTACTAATATTTCAAATAATGTAGTAGTTCACTACCATGGCTATCTGGTTCAGGCGTTCAGTAGAACAGAACGTCTACATAGGCTGGCGCTTGTAGGATGATTTAGCCATCGCTCGCTCACCAGGCACCATGGATATTTCTCTCTTGTCGCGGCACATATTTCCTTCCTATTTTCTTGCTTCTCCTCCTCCTCCTCATTCTCATCTTTCATTTTCCTTCTACAATCCTCAAAGCAGAAAATGTTCGTTGTGTGGTTTTAGAACCCTCAGGCTCCAAACGTTCTGTTCTAACCAAACAATCCAACATGAAACTGAAGAACCCGAAAACACCCAATTCACCTACAAGATCAAAAGGAAGAAGAGAAAGCTAAAACCCAGTTTTTATGAGCAAATTCGTGATCGATGGTCTCAGAAAATTGGTTCTCAGAGAGCTAAGTTTCCATGGCAAGAAGAAGAAGACCAACAACAACAACAGGAGGAGGAGGGAGAACCAGAAGTGGAAGAAAAAGGAGGAGAACCGGAGCTGGCTGACTCAATGGGTTTTGCTTTCGGGAATCGCTCAGTTTCAGCTCCCTGGACTCATGGGAGCAAACCCAGAAGAACAAATTCCTACGCTGCAACTGAAATTGATCAGAGCACGTTGAGTGGTTTGGGAGAATTGACTGAAATCCCCGAGTTTTCCAAAAAAAATGGCCCTAGTATGACTGTAACCCAGAACAACGGAGGTCTTGAGGAAGAAAAAGGAAGTGGCGAAATTCTGGGTTCTGTTGCTAATGTTGATGCATCCCCGATTCGTCTAGTAGAGGAGGAAGTGGATGACTTTAGTGAGGAGCTGTCTGCTTCCAATGAAAGTATTGACGTTCGAGTTGGCTCAAGTGATAATAGGGACCTGATTCGGTTACCATGGGAGAGGAAAAAACGTTCAGACTCTATTGACCAGGGCAGGTGGAGAAGGAGCCACACCAAACTGGCAGAAAAAAAGGTTCCTGAAGCTGAATTGCGAAGGCTGAAGAATTTGGCCTTGGGGATGAAGGAGAGGATAAAAGTTGGAGCAGCAGGTGTTACTCGGGCTTTGGTGGATTTCATTCATGAAAAGTGGAAAAAAGATGAAGTGGTGAAACTAAAATTTGAAGGGCCGCCTGCACTTAACATGAAAAAGATCCATGATGCTTTAGAGGTAAGTGTGTTTATTGGAATTTTTCCCATGGTTCATGTCTTCCTTGGTCGTTGATTACCGTCTCTCTCTCTCTTTCTCTTTCCCCTAAAGGTAGAAGATTAAATAAGCAAGCCTTATTCCCTTCCTTGGAAGATACTAAAAGTCTAATTTAATTGTTGTAACCTGGTGCAAGTCTTACCTTCACAGGGTCCCCTGAGTGGTGGATTGGAAACGGTCCTAACTCTAGCATTTATTATTATTTTTTTTTGGCCAAGGTGGTTGTTCTGAAAACTCGAGCCTAGGTCTTCACACTGCAAGTCCCATTCATATCCCATCATGTAGGGGCTGCAGCCTTAGCTGATCAGTTGCAATTTGGCCTCTATGTACATGATGAAAATTTCTCATCTGTGATGCTAATAGAGAAGACAGTTATCTGACAGAATTTGATCTCTCTTGGGGGAAGGCTTTCTGCCTTCTTTTTCATAATTAGTTTTTTTTGTGGATAGGGAATCAGTTATGCTATGAGCAAGTACAGAGGGCCAAAGTACCTTGATATATAGCCAGCTTAACGTCTTCCTTCACCCCTGCCCCCATGTTGCTACTACTGTATGGGTAGTGTTATCAATTGATTATTATGAAGCCAGCAATTAATTGTTGTAGGGGATCTTGGATACACGCCCTTGGTCCAATGGTAAAGGTACAACCATTGCGACCTGGTGGTCAAGAGGTCGAAACAGCCTGTCGACATTCTCGGGGTAAGGCTGCGTAGTTCTCGTCCCCCCCGGACCTCTCACATGCGGGAGAGCCTTGTGCACCAGGTATGCCCAAAGGGGATCTTGGATACAGCCTCCTGTATCTGCTGAAAGTTTATGAGATAGAATAGAGCCATCAATATTCAATTAGAGCATTGAAACATGCCTTAGGATAAGGCTTCATAACCTGTAATCAGTCTCCCAGCAATTTCCCAATCACTGAAGTTGCATTTTTTTTCCAGTGCATTTGTTTCATGCACATATGTCCTTCTTCTGAGTTGACCTCCCTCCCCCCTACCCCCTCCCCCCTCCCCACCATATTGTTCTACTCTGTCGTATGCTTCCAGTCGTCATTGATATGCATAACCTTTCTATTCTCTAGCAGAGTAAAACTGGAGGTTTGGTGATCTGGAGGTCTGGCAGCTCGCTTGTGTTGTACAGAGGAATGGCTTATGGGCTTATTTGTGTGCAATCCTATAGCAAACAGAATGAAGCTATTCAGAATATTGCCTGTAATTCGAGAGATTTAAAGAGAGTTGCCTCTGTGAATGTAAGAGTAAATGGTGAAGTGAAGACTAAGGAGCCATCTAGGGCTGGTCTTTTGGTATCCTCTACTGATTTGTCTGATGAACCCATGGATAGAAGTGATCTTACCAATTTGTTAGATGAACTGGGTCCACGTTTCAGTGATTGGACTGGCCGTGATCCACAGCCTGTTGATGCAGACTTGCTTCCTGGGGTCGTTCATGGCTATAAACCACCGTTCAGACTCCTTCCTCATGGTATAAGACATTGTCTTCGCGACAAGGAAATGACAATGTTTAGAAGGCTTGCCAGAACAGTGTCCCCTCATTTTGCATTAGGTAAGTGCCGGATGATGCATGTGTTTATGACTTTTTTATCTCAATATTTCATGATATTTGCAAATGCATATTTTTTATGAGAATTAATTTCTGTAGGAAGAAACAGGCAACTACAAGGCCTGGCCATGGCTATGGTGAAACTGTGGAGAAGGAGTGCTATTGCAAAAATAGCCATCAAACGTGGTGTACAGAATACCTGCAATGAGAGAATGGCAGAAGAACTCAAGGTGAGGAATATGTGATATTGTGCTTCTGGGATAGGCTAGTTGAATATTTCTTCGCACAATAATCTCGACCCATGAAAGGTGGCAAAGTAGATTTCTTTTTGGGTAGGTATTGAGAGTAAGTTTATAGTTATTATATCCAAATGTTGACTGTCATGGCATATACCTGGTGTTGTACTTTGGCTGAAAATAAATATCAAATATGGAAATTCACTGTGAATCTTCCATAGTTGTCAAGGCGTCGCCTATGTATCCAGGTGATTTTTTTCTGGATTGGCAACTTGGTGCCTTGCTGGTGTCACCTTAATTTTTTCCCCCCCTCAAGCACCTTGGTTCGCCTAGGCGCCATGAAAACTATGGAATCTTCCATGATAGGTAAACCCTAAGCATATGTACTAATTTGTGTTCCGCTTGGTGAATAATGTTGTTCTTGTAAGAGACCTGCTCCATTCTTTTTGTTTCATGGGCATGTTGCAGTATTTCCATCACAAATTGAGATACCTTAAGCTTTTTCAAGATGCAATTTATTAGAAAAATCCACATGGAACTCATTCTCTTGTAATACTGGTGTAAATGGAAATTTTTTTATTTGATCTCATGGTTTTATCTGACTTTATGGTATTTTGTTTTTTCTTCATATGTTAGTTCTCATTCTGATCTCTAGGGTCAGTTATAAGGAACCATATGCACTGGTAAAATGACGCTTTTTTTGGATGGTGGTGGGGAATACTAATATGATACTGAATTCATTAGATATATAATAAGCAAAGAGACACCTCATATATGTGTAGACACACATGTGTATTTACGCATGTGGAATCTCTCAAGGACTGGTGGCACAGACTTTATATGGATTCTTAAGGAATGCTGTTAGCTAGCATCCCTAGCTAACAATTTATCTGTCACGCCCAAGAAACGGGAGAGGCATTGAAGGGGGCATGTCTTTCCTACATCGGCTAGGGAGATGATCCTGAACTATTGATAAAGGACGGCATCCTTAACTTGGTATGACGCATTTTAAAGCCATGAGGCCCATGGGCCAATATGGACAATATCATGCCAAGGGTAAGAAGTCGGGTCATTACATTATCAGCTGCCAAAGTTCAGTGGTCATTTCGGTTTTTCAAACAAGATGTTCACACACTTACAAAATTCTTAGCTGTAGAGGTTGCAGAATGCAGTCTGTCCTTCACTTGACTGCTCTAATATGCAGTATTCTGTGAAATCTTTGATTCTGCCACTGCATTTTGGGAAGCTCTTTTTACTCACATAATTTTATTTCACTTCATTTATGCAGAACCTAACTGGGGGGACACTTGTCTCTAGAAACAAGGAATATATTGTCTTTTACAGGGGCAATGACTTCTTGACCCATTCTGTTACCGAGGCATTGTTAGAAAGACAGAAATTAGCAGAACTCCAACAAGATAAGGAAGAGCAAGCACGACAGAAGGCTTGGCATTTAATTATTTCAAATGTCAAGGCTGCAAGAGGTCCATTGGTTGCTGGTACCCTAGCGGAGAGCATGGCAGCGGCTGCTCGTTGGGAAAATCTACCTAGCAGTGAGGAAATGGAGAAAATGATGAAAGATGCTGCTTTGGCTAGACATGCTTCACTAGTCAGCTACCTTGAGAAGAAGATGAATCATGTAAGTACAAATACAGCTAGAATAGTGTTCCATACTTCCATCACTCATTCATGGATGCTATCACCCATTCCGATAATACGACACTTTCTCTTTTTTTTTCTCCTTTTTTTTTTGGTGGGGGGGGTGTTCTGACTCTATTACACCAGGCACAAGAGAAAGTCAGGAAGGCAGAGAAGGCTTTAGGAAAAGTGCAGGAGTTTCTGAAGCCAGCAGAGCTCCCCACTGATTTAGAAACCATAACTGATGAGGAGAGATTTTTGTTTCATAAAATTGGTCTGAGTATGAAACCCTTCTTGCTTCTAGGTAATTTTATCTTTCCTTTGAATGTCCTTTTCATTCTGTGGTTACTGGTTCTTTAGAGGTGCAATCAAGTATGTATTTGGTTTCCTAGGGAGAAGGGACATTTTTGATGGGATTGTGGAGAACATGCACTTGCACTGGAAGCATCGGGAGCTTGTGAAACTAATTGTGAAAGGGAAAAGCTTTGCACAAATCAAGCATATTGCAATCTCTCTTGAAGCCGAGAGTGGTGGATTGTTAATTTCTTTGGATAAAACTACCAAAGGTTATGCAATTGTCATCTATCGTGGAAAGAACTATCAACGCCCACATGCGTTGAGGCCCCGGAATCTATTAACCAAGAGGCAAGCATTAGCCCGATCCATTGAGCTTCAGAGGCGTGAGGTAAGACCATAACTTTTTCATGTCTATTCTTGGGATGATATAGTAATTTGATTTTTTTGATGATGCATTTTCCTTTTCCAATTTTATTTGCAGGCTCTGAATCATCATATCTCAGAACTACACAATAGAATTGAGATGCTGAAATCCGAACTAGTATGATTTCCTTTTGCTCAAAAATAATTTGTACTAATTGATGCCTAAGCCAACTGTGGTGAAAAACTAGAGAATTTTCTACTAATCACTCCCATCTTCCTATTTCTCTTTCCTTCTACTTTAATTTTGAAGGATCAAATGATCGCTATCAAGGATGCTGGGGATGAATCGTTTTACTCTAGGTTTACTGATGCATATTCTTCTGATGATGACGATGATGATATGGAGGTATTTCATGTACTTCTGTTATATTTACTGGGAAAAGGTTGACTTTGGTGCTTAGGTGTGGGAATATATACAGGTTGTCATGCTTGCTTCAAATTCTCAGTCCCATTGCTCCTGGTCATATGAACTTCCTGCAACTACTTATTCCATCATGCATTCTGTTTAGTCAATCCTTCTTCGAGTGGAAATTCATTATTTACTTATGAAATACCGGAAACTTATAATTCTTTTGTTGTTATTTTTTCTAGTTCTTATCATACTTAGAACTCTGAATGTGGTGGTATAACTGATACTTTGTAACAAATTACATGCCTTAAAGTTGATACACTTTTGGTAGAAGAGGGGATGAACACAAAGAAATGGGATACACTCCCCTTGATTTTCTGTAGCAAATTTCATGCCCAGTAACATGGATGGATCTTTGTTCCTAGCTTATGCCCAAGCAACCTGTCACCAGTCCTGAACCGTAATTTGCAACTTATATAATGTTCCTGATATGTTCGGGTACTAAACCTGCATCATAAGGAATTTATTTTCAATTATAGGTGTTAATTTGGATATGCTTCATTTTCATGCAGAAGGAAGATGAAGAGGCATACCTTGAAACATATGATGCTGGTGATGAGGATTGTGTCACTGAAAATGAGTTCTTGTCTGACAAGGAATCAATGCCATGAGGCCCATGACTAACCCAATCCAATTGGAGCTTGAAAGAGCAATCGGACAGAGGGTAAGAAGATTGACTAATTCATTTGTACCTGTCATCTGGAAGATTGCATGAGATCATGAAAAGAGTTAAAAGCATTTCAAATTTATCTTATGGACCTCTGAACTTCAACAATAGTGAATACTTCATATGTTGGGCTTTGACTCGAGTTTTGTTTTCTGTGTCACGCCAAAATTGCCATCTTTTACTTGCACAATTTGAGGTTTCTATGTAATACAGAGCTCTAAATAGAGTTTAATCATTGTAATGTACTACTTAACAGTGATATCAGCTGGTCTCAGCCATCTTAAGAGTTTCTTTTCTTGCTGCAACTGTGTAGCTTTTTAGCAATCACTCATGGTGTTTTGAATGGAAAAAGTGAATATGGAATTGCAAGGTGTTACCGTGTTGCAGCATTTAGTTTTGTCTTGAATTGAGGAGTTTATAGTTGGTAGATGAACAAATTGAATGATCTGGTGACCATTGGGTTGTAAAGACATTCTATACTATATGCCATTAAAGGAGTCATGACCATCCAAATTCAATGATGATTCTTCAGCAGGGCTCCTTCGCAGAGGTATGATTATTTATGATGGTAAGTTATCTTTCAATCAAGATCTTTAGGAGTGATTAATATTGGGAAATGTTTCACAGTGAGTCCCAATTTTCCAACTCTTGGCTCTTAGGCATCTTTTATTTTCCTCAATGAATTGACTCGTCTCCACCTTATCCTTGGTTGGTTGGACTTATAGCATAGTTATGACAACTTGAATGCAGGCTAGAAATATTAGTAACATGCATCAAAATGCATTTTAGGAGGATTTTTTATTTGAATAATTCAAATTTGATCAATTATCACCATTTAAGGGACTTACTTCCAAAGCTGAATGATTGTTGAATCTTAAGGAGCTTAACGATTGGTTAGATGAATTTTAATGAATTATGTCATCAGCTGTAAATGCCTGTAGTAAACCCTAGCTACTTTTTTTATGGGCAGATCCGGACATGCTTGAAGTAAGAAGTGGTGGAATGACAAAAGATGAATACAAAGTATGATTTACGATATGAGCCTTTCCCAGAATACCGTAGAAGTTTCTCCTCATTCTTCAACTTTGCACTAAGCTGTGATGTTATTTGTTTGTAACCGATGATTGTATGCTCCCCTTCTTCTTCGATGCAACTTTGGAAGTATACCTGAGGATACCGTAGAGAGCATTGGCAACAGAGAGATCATCATCATAAACCCAAGGTAATTGCATCTACCATTCTTTGATTATTAAGTGGGTTTATGGACAGGGACCTGGTTCTGCCACATGACAAGTTAGATGGAGCTGAAATTATTTGGACATGTAGACCCCAACGTCCCCTGCTCACATGCCAAATTTCAGCCCAATTGTTAAAATAAAGGATAAAATACCTAAGACCACCGAGAGGGTACATAACAATACACATGAGGTTATATAATTAAGTCTGAGTCTGAAATTTGACATGATGGCCAAATCCAGACCGTGTCCTAGATATCCAATGTTCAAAATTGCCTGCCAACCCACATAGGGTACCATAATGTACGAAATTTTGGCACTATAACTCGGTTTCAACCTTGGATGAAACAAAATAGCATGCGAAACACCCAGAGTACAATGTTCCACTGAAACATTTCAGCAAAATGACCGAAATTCCGGCCAAAACGTTACATTCCTCTTAATTAAATACAACATTTCAAACCATATTGTCGAAATTTAACTAATATAGTTTTCTATCTCATCAAAAATAAAATTTCAAACCATTTCGTCTATATTTACCCTTTCGCACATTACAATCGAGGTTTCTGGAAACAGCCGGATTTTTAGCCAAAATCCTTCAATTTTTTGTTGGTTCAAGGCTTTGTGGACTACTTTGGAGCGCTGCTTCAATCTTGTGGTGGATTTGAGCTAATTTTGAATTTGAAGGTAAACCCTTTTTTTCTTGAAATTAATTTTTACATAAAAATAAGGTAAATATATATTGGCTGGTGTTCAATTTTTTAAATGTTAGACATCATATGCCAATCTACAACTTCATACAACTGGATTTAATTAAAAGTAGGTCAATGTATATTGTGAATGACAATAGTTGCCAATTTGTAAAATGTAATTCTTAAGTGTCTACCATGGCACTTTTTGACTTTCTTTTTTATATGTTGGTCATTGCTAACTGAGCTACCCCCTCCCCCCCCAACCCCCCCAGGCCCCCTGGTTTTGATTGTGAAATGCTTCCAATTTCAATTTTTTAGGTCTTCATTCCTAATGCATATTTCAATTGGTTTGTTTTTTTTTTTTTAATTGAATGTTGTGTGTTCTAGGACTAAATTATGTGTAAAATAGACTATATAAGGGAAAGGATGTTGTTAGCTACGGCATATTCTACTTTCAGTGTTTTTTCCCCCACAATAAACGTGCTTCAACAAGCTATCCCTGAAGTTCTAGGGTGAAAATCCAGGTTTTGGCCATTCAAAATTAAATGGGCCAAATATCTGTGGGACTTCGACCATTTCGTCGAAACATTTTTGTTTTGGTAGTGGTCTAAATTTTCTCAGTGAAATTCAAAATTTAGAACCTTGCATGGCATTGTTAGGTGTGGCTGTCCATAAAACCTTCTGCCTTTATTAAGTATTACAATGAATAATATTGTTCTTTGATGAATGTTGAACAGATCCACTTGGTGTTCAAGCAAAAAAGTCTAGGATGTTTCAGGAGGTGCATTAACAACATCTGCTATGTAAATTCTGCTTACTGCTTTTTACCGGCATATGTAAGACTACTGAGTAGCTCTCTTGCCAAAGGTTTGGACTGGACCTCTTACAGGCTGTAGGACAGTAGTGACCTAGTTATCCAAGTCTATGGCATCTTCTGATTACCACCCACTGGGATACACAGGGTGGAAGCAAGAGATCATTGAGAGGTAACTAAGCCATATCATACCCTATGTCTTGTCTATGCCTTCATTTCTGCATTTGGATTGTGTTAATTTAGCCTACGCTTTAAGTTCCTTTTCTCTGTGTTTCTGATGCAGCATAACATATTAGCTACATGATTCGTAGGACCATGACTGCCGCCATGGGTTCCTATGCATTGCAAGCTGTACGTGTCAACACATATATCTTGAGCTGCAGTTGGTGAAGGAATGTATGAGATGAAAGTCCCCTTACATATGTCTAACAACTTTAGGTTCTGTTTGATCATTGTTTCATTAAAATGTTAAGTTCATGTTAAAATATAACCATAATTGTTTTGTGGAATATGGAAATTAGATAATTTTAGTTTGCAAATGTAATTTTTGCATTCTAGTTCTGAATTTTTAGGATGGATTGATGCAAACCCAACTATTTAAACATTTTTTGTCGTTGGATGTACTGATTTTTATACCATTGGTTATGGAAAAGCCAACTCGACGAAAACGAATATGCTTTAAAGCTGGAGGAGAGCATATTTGGTCATTAAATGAGGGAGTTATTGAGTCTAGCACCCCACATCTAGCTTGGGGCTACAGTTGAATCAACCCAGCCCCTGTGGTACCCCCATGTCTGGTATGACTTCATTTTAGATGAACGTGTGAGCTTCTCTTTTCCTTTATTTCAGTCTCCATGAATAAGGATTTGCTAGGGAGACTATGGACAGGACATGATAGAAGACGATATAACCATGTCAATGTCGACCTAAGGCACTGACCATGTATGTGGTCTTATGAGGCCCGTTATACAGGGTCCTGAGCAATTCCAACCGTGTTAAAATGGAATGAAAATCTTACAGATACTTCCTCTCATAATTTTTTCTTTGAATTATTTTTGGAGGTGGGTTTCCTTCATTGCTGGTTAGGGATAGCTTCCTTGATCCTTACTGGGACCTTTATTTGTTCGTTGTATGGCAGCTTGGTTGTCAACTTTAGTTTGGTTTTCTCAGGGCTTTTACCTTGCCCTTTTTTTTTTTTTTTTTGGGGGGCGGTGGGGAATGGGCTCAGTCAACTGAAGTGTATCTCATATAGGAGATCTCCAATTGAGAAGACATACTGAGAGAAGGGAAAGGTCTATCTATTTTATTTAGTTATTCAGTTAAATCAATGATTCATTATTGGAACAGATAGCAGCAACCATTTCAGGAAGAGATACTAAGGCTTTTCTAGAGTACCCATCAGAGAAAACTTTCCTGATATTGCACATATCTTCCATGAGGCATCCATGTTTGGAATCAAATTTGTGGACATCCACTTCATATCATTATCTACTTCTAAATTCAGTCCAATCACATTTTCCCATCAAGGTTATGTTTGGTTGTAAGGGGAATTAAAGGGAAGGAAAGTGAAATTTTCATACTTAAAAAAGAAATTAATGTAATCATTACCCATGTGACTTTAACATTAACTTCAAATCATTCCATATTTGGTTATAAAATTTCACTTCATTTTGCATCCAAAAAAACCCTTTGCTATAATATATGTAAAATAAAAATTACATGTAAAATATTTCATTACTAAATATGGTTAAAAAAATTAAGTAGTTTATACAATCACATAGGGTAATGATTATAAACATTTCTTTTTAAAGTATGAAAACTTTACTTCCCTATCCCTTTAAATTCCCATTGCAACCAAACGGAGCCCAAATGTACCAAGACAAATGGTCCTGACAAAATTGGCCATACAGTGATTCAGCGAAGATTAGACACAAAAATTGAAATGTGATTAATCAGATGGGAAGACTCGCCATACAACTGCCTGGGCTTTCCTCGAAGGTCAAGATGGTAGGCCATCAAAGTCTTCCAAAATGGGGCAGTAAACAACTGAACTTCAAGTTCCCACTCTTCCCAATTAAACCTCAAGTCTTCACCAGGAGCAGAGAATCTAATTGTAAAGCAGCACTTAGGATCCCATGCTCCGCGAAAGAAGAGAACTGTTTAAGCATCCAGTGCGGTTAAAGACATGGCTTATGGCATAAATGACACACCTATGGAACAGAATTTTTGTCACCAGCATTCGAAGACTATTCTGCTCATGACTAAAAAAATTGCATAAACTTTTTATTACTACAGTACTCAAGATTCAGTCCAGGCAGAGATTACAACACTCATGAGATGATATGGTATGGATTCATACCATATGGTATGGATTCATTTCATGATTTATTCATGCTAATAACACAACCTAATGTTTGTCCATGTACAAGAAGCTTGAACAATGATACCTAGGATTTGTTTAAAAACTTTCAAAAGAAATAACAATGAGAACAACAAGATTATTACAACCAGAACCCAACCACATGAATTTCCAAACTTCGTCCTGGAAAGTATATTGTAGAAGGCATCAGTTGGATACTCTATTCAAAATTTTTGCCTTTTATTTCTTGTACTACCTGAGAACAAAAGGAATAGATTAAAAATTGAAACAGAAACAAAATTCTAATGAAATAAAATCAAAGCATGCCAATTTCAAGATACTGACCTAACTAATTCCTTCAAAAAAACAATCTTCTCCATGATACAAACCATCCTCCCAGACATTAAATTTATTATTTATGTATTCATCTATTTGTACATTTAAATCAATCCAATTTTCTGGTTGAAACAAAACTTGCCCCAATAAAATACATCTACTGATACATTTATTTATACATGTACTCATCCTCCCATTCCATTCTTCATACCCGATTACCCACCATTGCTATTAATTGGATCAGTATCTCTTGAGTACACTTCTGATGCAAAGGAAGCAAAAGGTTTTGAACAGTGTTCTGTATTTTCTCCATCCTGTAAAATACCTCCCAATCACCTTTTCATAACTAGGCCTCTGCTTCACAACCTCCCAGTATTTTGTTATTCTAGGCCTGCAAAGAATATACTCATCTTCCAAATTTAAAAGCATTATCCGAGCCAGAACAGGAATCAGCATAACATCAGCCATGGTGAAGTCATCACCTGCCAGATATGTTGTCTCATTCAGCTGTGTCTCTACATCATCAAGCAGTCGGACCAGCTGTTCCTCACTCTGCCTCAACACATCTGGATCTTGCAACTTGTCTTCTGTCTCATATGCAGCTTTAAGCTTAAGATGGTAGACACTAGCTAGATCTGGAGACTCAGCCATTCGAGCAATTATTACCCGCCTTATGAATTTGGAAACAAAATGCCGGTACTTGGCGGGGATGTGAGAGAGAGTGAATATCTTGGGGTTCCAATTTTGTATTTTTTGCATCCATTCATTGACTTCTCCACTATTAACGGAATGATCAACACCCAAAGATACTAGTGTCACTCTTTCTATGTACCTGTAAAATTCTATATCACTTTGAAATCTTGTCCTGTTCTCATTAACTTTCTCTAGAAAAAAAAGTACAAAGATGAATTAGGGATGAAACTTACTGTATTATCTCAATAGTATTGTAGATGATGTGAGAACCATTCTGGAAAACAGGCAGTTTTGCACTTGGGTTCATGCGAAAGAAAGACGATTCCATGTTCTTTCCTGTGAGAGGATTGACATGGTAGGATGTGTAATCAATGGCATTCTCTTCCAAAGCAAGCCTCACCTTCTGACTGTCCAAGGAGTATGGATGATGATACAGCTGCATGATTATATTAACATCTGCCTGTTGATTGTTATTGGTCGTCTCAAGTGTTGAGTCTGCAAGTCGCGAACCACAATACTATGCTTCAGCGATAGGGATCTCTATAAAGGTATTCACCTGAAAAAATTGACAGGGTAGGCTAATGTTCAATAAGCATATTCAAATTTACCATATTAATAAGCTGTTGATGACTGAAGAGAATTGAAGGTTGAAGAGAATTGAAGGTTATAATATTCTGGAAGGCGTGTAAAGAAAAGGACATAAAATCCTAGACCGAGTAAATAAATAAGAAAAGCTACATCACCAACGCTCCCCACTATTTACTACCAGCTCTTTTCCCCTGCCTCGACATGGTGGTAACCATAGATCTATAGCTCATCCACATCTGGCTGTTTATCTCATAAGAAACACCTCTATGAGAAGATAGCTCCTGAATTTCAGATTCTTCAGAATCAAATCAGCATATTTTATTTGACATTTGTTTCATAAGATACCACTTTTCAATGGAATATTAGACCATGTAATCAGCCTGTCGAGACTGACGAATGCTGGGTTGGACAGCCTGTATCACCCCATTCAAAACAATTACTGGCCAATGGATCATGCAGTTCAAACTAACTGATTGCTTGGATTCTCAGAACTAAACTGCTACTACCAAGCTATGGGTGATCAATTATTAGTGTTTCACTAGACTATTGAAGAAGAGTGGCTGCACAGAGAAATTGAAGCTAAAAACCCCCTTATCAGATCACAAGACATTAACCACCAGACCAATAATGATTGTTGCTTGTAAATAATACACAATTACACATGTTAAAGCTAAAAACTATTTTAGGTAAACAATTGGACCATTCCAGAAATGAGTAACTGGTTTTTCTTTCTGTGTTTCCATAACTGATCCTTGACAACGAGGATAACAAAGTATCTTAAAGCAGCCAAGGACATGGGCAAACCCAAAATAATTAATATATAAATCAAGAAAATAAACTGACAAAAGAAATCCCAAATATTGTAGCTTACTGCAGCCTAGGATATAAGATTTAAGATGGCAAAGAACCAAATTAACATTAATCAGGTCAGGGTTCTCAGGCATCCATGCAACGCAAAGTCATATCTAGCTGATCTAAAGTCAAACAGGTCAAGCTACTCTGAAATCTTCGATAGATGGGAACTCTTCAAGGTCATCAAGTTATTTTCAACATAAATTTATATATCATATTAAAGACAACTTTAGAGAAGGCATACTAGTTTTCTCAACCACTAACATAATAACTTCCCATGTGCTAGCAAGGATTGAACAGGTCAGAAACACATCGTATAGGTCACTGTGAAGAAATGCATGCTTTATATCAAACAAATCAACTCGAGAATTAACAACAACTGCCTAGCACAGTTGGTGATGTTGTGGTGTGCTAAACCCACACTCACCAAGTCTTGAGTTCGAGTATCCTGGCTGTTACCCCCCTTCTATCGTGTACCCACTAAAAAAAAAATGTACTCTAGAATGGATACAATTGCCGGTTCAATATTGATTGGTGCAGCCAATACATGGCAGTCCAACTTTCTACTCTGTACTATTCCCATAATATCGCCTGGATGAATGTTCACTTACAAACGAAAACTTTCCCTCCTACACAAAAACTTAACTGATATGCCATGATGAACCAAAAAATTCTCTCAAACTGGCCCCATACGAACATCTTACAATGAGCTTTAAGTTAAGACGCATACGAAAGGAAAGCATTATCATCGATGATATAGGGATAAAAATAATAAGACTGATCTAAGAAAGTGGTATGTCTGGTAACAATTGTTCTGTGAACAGAATGGACTTTCCCATGAAAGTGGCGAATGAAGTCACATTTATACTCTAGTTTGACTGCAATAGTGAAGCACTGAATGCAGGTACCATAAAAGAAAAAGATGCATGCATTTCTGCCTAATGAAGAGGAACCCCCCCCCCCATAAAAAATAGAAAATTTATATGACTCGTAGTGTGTGCATACGCACATGTGTGTGTGCGTGTGGGTGAGAGAGAGAGATTTGCAGACTTCACATATCATGGTGCAGAAAACAGGAATCCTAATAACAAATAGGTTGTCATAACCCGTAAGCAAGGAACAATAGGAGCCATAGCTGTGACCAACACCTTGCACTGAACACCAAAATCCCTTATCCAAATTTTATACAGCCACCAATATGACAGAGCTTAAAGGGAGGGGGGAGGAGAGGCGGGGGGGGCAACACTAACACAGATTCACAGAAGGAATCACGATCATCTCTACTACTGCAGGTCATGAAATGCTTTGATTTAACTAGAAGCTTGATTCCAAACCCTCTAGATGATATTAATGCCAGAAAAAACCTAACAAGTGAACAAATATTTCACAGATAAGGGTTCCTAGATATTTAACAACTTTGTTAAGTATATAGCATAGCAATAAATATCTGCTAGTGGCATCTGTCTAAACAGAGAAAAGCCTAGTGCGATTGAAAAATGCTCCTACTCCCATCAATTCTCTGGGAAAACTCAAATTCCATTCCATCAACTTATCCTGCTTCTTCATTTTCTCAAGGAGCAAATATAATTGTCTCTAGGATATGCCTGCATAATGATGCAGGTAAACTCTTTCTTCCATTACCTCCATAGAAAACACGACTATCAAACAAATGAATCACCAAAACAAGTTCGTTACAGATAACAATCCAAATATTATAAAAGGGAACCAACAAGTGGATCCATTACGTACTTCATTTGCATTCATTTAAGATTCAATATGATGATAATTAAACAGTCCAAATCTCATCCAGAAGATGTTCAAACGTAATAATACCTTAAAGATTGCACATCAGCTACAGAAAACCCTAGATTCCAACTCTCCGGCACTGCAATTGAATCCCATAAAAACAATGAAAAGAATCAAATCATATTACAACCAAAGTAGCAGAAATTTAAACTGGCAATAGAGTTTAAATTGCAAAATTAACAAAAAGTGATTATTAGTAACATAATTGGAACTGAAATCGAAAACCCATCTCAAAAGACGCGAATTAAAGAAATTTTATCAAAACCCAATAACGTTTGTATCGAACCCAACAGGCACAAAAAAAAAAAAAAGGAAACTTGTGCTCACGGATCGAGGTGAGTTCATAATTATTTCATTTGCTGATACTTTGTGCTCCTTGTTCACTTGAAAAGCTCAAAAGGATATAGACAACGCATCAAATGTAGCCTTTCTGCTGTTAATCCCAGGAACCTTCAAATAAAAAGGTTTCAGGAAAAGCCGAAAAGGCATTTTCCAGAGCGGACAATTCTTGACAGTTAAAAAGGAGCGTTGGAAAGACAGGTTGATTCAGCAAAGAAACTGGGAAGGCCGATCCTATGTGACTCATGTCATTCGAGTAGCAAAGCAAACCTAATCAGCTAAAAGATAAAAGCATATTTTTGGAATGAAATAGTTCCTTGATGCTCTCTTCCTTCTACCTATTGGTCCAGAGTGGTAAGCACCATGTACTGTTAAATATACATGATCAGTTACTTAGGGGATCTCCTTTTGGATTGGTGGTTCACAATGAGTGGAGGATTTGGGTATGCTTAACCAAACCATATGAAATTAAATGTGGGCCCTTTAATAATGTTTTGGTCAACAAATTGATTCTTCCGTCAGGTGTCTAAGTCTTCATATCTAGGGGAGGAAAACGATTACAAACATAGATTATAATAGAAGTGGCACCATGCAAGTAATATTTCCATTGTACTTCCGTTTCCTCGCTTGTATTGTCCGCTACTCCTTTTATAGTGGTGGCGCCACCCTTGACCCGACCACGCATGTGGCTGAAACCTTATATCTTTGGATTGGAAAAGGATGAGAGGGGATCATTCTCTGCAGGGAGTGCAATGGTGCGGTGAGCATGGTTGAGAGCATTCGAGCATGTGTCTCAAGATCCTTTCTGGCATCTGATGCTCATTGCACCGCCTCCCTCGTTGCAGAGGATTTTCACGCAAGGAGGAGTTGGTATTCAAATCGTCTACGATGAGCATTGAGTGGCAGTGAGATTCAACGGCTGGGAAAGTCCCAACATGTACCCCAGCAGTTGGATTTTACTACCGCTCACTGCCTCACTGAAGAAGATGTCTATGAAAGTAGATGTAACCTCCCAACATGACAATGTCAAAAAGATCAAATTTATGATTGATGTTTCCTACGTCAACAGGGTAGGATTCTTATGCCTTCTTTTTTATTTATTTAATATCGGTCTTGTTCTTTCTTATTCTAGGGGAAAGGGGAGATGTGAACTAATTGGCTTGGACCCAATAACTCAAGTAGAAACGGACTTACATGCATTACTTGCTGCCAAGTGTGCTTGTTCACCATATTTATGATCTTAAGAATGCCCTTGAGAGTCTAATTGTTGGATTATCGGTATTGATAGAATCATCATGGTTTTAAAATTTCAATATCAATTTTGGCCAATATAAATACGAATTGATTGGATCATGATGATTTTTAATACAATTCCACCTTTACTATGGATCATTATGTTGATATGGCAGATATTTGAAATCATGAATGGAATTAACTTCGAAAATTATGGTCAAATCCAACTTAAGACATTGTAAGGGAAGAAAAACATTATCTAGTCGTGTGGTCCTGAAGAACATTATCTGATCGCGTGGCCTTACATCAACACAAGGGCCAATGGGGGGATGCACAAGGACATCAACCAAGGGGGTTTCAATTTGTAGAGGCGAGAAGATGACTTTGGGGGTTGTGTCTGAACGCAGGGCCACACCAATAGGCAGGTTCTTTTCATTCATTATAATTTTGTAAAAAATAAATAAATAAACGTGGGGTAAAAATTAACTCCATAAATGTAGATGGATATTATAGTTATTCACAAAATGTAATGTGGCAGATTTTTTTTTTTTTTGGTAAACATGCTATGTGGCAGATTATGTTAATATTAGAAGTGAGTGGGATTCATGTCACAACACTCGTCTCACTAGTCAATATTTATCCAATTTTACTAGAAAAAAAAATTTGTGTCCGAATAAAAAGATATGTATAAAACATTTTCTAAAATATTAAAATGCCATATACCTCTAATATGTGGTAATTAAGAGGTTGCTGCCATTTTAGTAATGCTTCGCATATTTTGACTTACTTTTAATCAATATAACGTGCCTAACTTAGGTGGAAACTTGGCCATAAATATGGAATCATCTCAGGAAATTTGGACATAAATATGGAATCATCTCATACTTCACATGTAATGGATAAAACATTGGTGAACTTTAGAAAAGTCATTACTAAATAATTATGATATTTTTTATAGGTACCTACTCTATAGAAAGGGGGGAGGTAATGGCCTCTCGTGAGCATGGCTTAACACATCACAGCTTCACCAATTGTGGTAGACAATTATTGTTACTTGTAAATAATATTAGGACATTTTAATTAAGTGATAAAAATAAGATTAATTATTATTAGTGTTTTAACTATTTGTGACTAGGTCTCGGTTTGGAGTTTTGGACTCCCCTTATTCCTAACTTAGTACCCCATCCCCCCCCCTCCCCCTTTTTTTTTCTTCTTTTGATAGGTAGGTCCCAAGGAGTGTTGAACTCAAGACCTTTTAAATGTGAGGTGTTTGCCTTTGCCAACCAATATATCTCCTTGGAGTTTAGTATCCCCCTTTATTCAGCTTCCCCACCCC
>NC_056558.1:15694197-15743667 GCF_013358625.1 Macadamia integrifolia
CACCCCCCACCCAATCATCCTTCATAATATATAAAAAAGTAACAAATAAGTCCAAATCACCTATTTTTAAAGATCTCCATCTTGATCATCCATTTTGCAGACGTAAAAAACAATTGTGCTTTTTCTCTACTAGAAAATCATTAAAAAAAAGAAATTTGCCCGATAGTCATGAGAAAAAAAAAATATTAACATAAAACCATTAAATCACTTGAATATCTTGCAATTATAATCTTGCTCTCGGTGTATATTTATCTTTTCCCATTCTTGTATTCAATTAAGGGAAAACCAAAAGGATAGATTTATGGAAAAATTACATGATTACCCATTTTTCGGGTTTCATTTTATAAAATTACCCACTCAATCTTCATGTTAACCATACTAACCAAATTGAGTTTTGGTATTACAAAACTACCCAAAACAGTACTCTTTCCTCACTTCCTACATTTTGTTGACATTTTTACCCCCATTTCATCTTCTTCAACCTCTTCTTTGCCCTCTTCCGTTTATGGTTTACTCTACTTTTATGCAATTACAATAATATCATCGCAGATGGTGATATACAAGACAAACAATGACAAACGTTACAACCCTCACTAGTTATCTTCTCTAACTCGATGATAGTGAGATCTCTCTCTAACGGAATCACCATTTTACCCTAATTTTCTAGTCTCTAGTCCCCCCTCTCTTCCTCCTATCTTTGCGAACTAGAACCCTCATCGGCAGTGATCCTTCTATCCTCCTCTGATGGCCCAATTATAGGGTGCCTCTCTAACAACTAAGTTTGAAAAAAAACAACTAATGTTCAAAGTCATACCAAATTAGAGGACACTGGAATTGTGAATTAAATTTTAGTCATAAAAGAATTAGGTATTTCATTAGGTTCATATCAAGTTCATAGTTTTAGGTCTACTGGAAGCATAACAGAGGAATTTATAAGTAAAAAACAATATTCAAATTTCTAAAGGCGATTTGGTATTTCGTTCTAAGAAGCTGTGGAACCTCTCCAGCTTGATAGGAAGATTTGGATGAGGCATGGAAAGAGCTGCTAAAAATGTTGTAATCAGCGACCTTCGTCTTCTTGCGTTGAGAAACCCTCGCAACAACCCTAAAAAACCCTCTTTAAATAAAGAGAGAGAGAGAGAGGTGATTTTTCATTTTCAATCCCTTTCTTTATTTTTTCAAATAGAGAGCAGAGGAGATCCGAGCAAGAGAGAGGGATGAAGCCATATAGCTAGTCACGACCGCGGCTATGGAGGCAGCAGAAGAGTTGGGGAGAGAGAAGAGGATAAGAGAGGGGACTGGGGGTAAAAATGTAAAATAAGCCGTATATAGTCAAGGATGTTACTGTTTTGGGTATTTTTGTAATACCAATGTTTGTTTTGAGTAAATCTGTTGAAGGAAAGATTGAATGGGTAATTTGGTAAACTGAAACCCAATTGCGGGTAATCTAGTAATTTTCCCATATATATCTGCTACTAAGATCTGCTGAATGTGCATATATGTCTTGGTGGAACTTAAAGCATCAGATACATAAATAGATGTTTTAGTTGCAATAATTTTTCCTTGTATTTAAAGAGAGTGCAACGTAATGTTAAAGTTGTCCTTTCAATAACAATGATTCTGAATCAAGTTAGCATTTATTTTTGTCTAGTTCTTTCTTCAAATGCATTTGGGTAGCGGGACCATTAGGGTTATGCAAATAGTCTCTTCAAGCTAACACCATGCTTGATTTGTTTGAATTTCTTGTTTTCGTTGATGGTACCTCCATATGATTTCAATCATCTTCTATCTTTTGCTATCATAATCATGTATTTTCTGTTATAAAAAATAAATAAATAAAAAAATACCTTGCTTAACAACTTTCATTTAGCTGGGGCATGTGCCCCTACATGAATACATTGCTTTGCCTTTTGGCGGTTCGACTAGTCTTGAAATGTAATTCTTCTATCGTTTTTCATAATGCAAAATTCTACTATTTCCTTGAGTTATGGTATTATAAGGTCTCTACTGACATCAAATACCAAAGTTATCCTGTAGGATTTGCACCAAGCAAGGGCATATGGTTATAGAGAAGTAGAGGTATCAATGGAAAGCTATAGACACCTCATTTTGTCACTCCCTATAGAGCACTTGATGACTTGACGATCAAACTTTTAGTGGGAATATTAACTATTTGTGTTTTCTTTTGCTCTAATGCAAGTGAATGTGACTGACACAATTTTTCATCCTATCCTTTAGTGAGATGTGTTTGGGCGGTTGAAGGGCTGAGACTCCGAGCTGAGTACCTCTAAGCTAAATATATTTTTTATGTAATTCACTCTTTTCTTTCCAATTCTCTGTTGTCTAAATTGGATAAAAATTTCCTATATATTTTTCAGTTACAATTTACTTTATCTGAATTGCTAGGAATCAATTCATTTTTCTAGTCTACAAAACTTAATATTGAGAATTTAATGTCCAACATTAACTGTTCGATATCTATGTTAACTCTTATTTCCACTATTTGATCACAACCCCATCCCAATTTCTTTCTCCCTTTTTATTTTGATCTGTCTGATAACCTTTGATTGGTAGCATTAAATCCTCTAACTTTTGGACTTCCGTTATTATTATTACTCAAGATTTTATTTTAATATCTTTGGATTTTGGTTGTTTAGGATGTGCCCAAGAAACAAAGGCAAGGGGATTCCTTCAAGGAGCAAAGTCATCAGGAGCCACTTCTGTTATCGTCTGCCAACAACTAGTGGAATGAATGGACAGAGTGAGAGAAGCTTAATGGGCATGAAAGATTTTTCTCACTTTATGATTGATGATAATTATTTGGCTAAACAATCTGAGATTATAAATATTCTGAAAGTGGATAAGAACTTGGGTTGAAGTAGTTCATAAATTGGAAAAAGAAAGCTAGAATTGGAAAATGTAGAGAAAACTATTGCCTTGGATGTAGATGTCAATGTGGACTCTATTTTATTTTCTTCCATAAAAGTAAATCTTGGTGGGAATCATGAATGAGTGTGCAATATTCTGAATAGCTTCATTTTAGGATAAATAGCACTGGATTTGTTAAAGCCCTAGCTCAAACCTTAGGTCCCCAAAACTCAATTTAGGCCCAACCCGACTTTACTGGACTCATGACTAAGCCCAATCTTGCTGGGTTCATGCCAACTCCACCCGGCCCTAATTGATCATGATTGGGTCAAGTTAGGTCGAGTTGGCCTTAATTGGCCCTGATTTTTGCTAAGGTCTTGAGTCCTGACTTGATTGATCATGTTTTTGCCATTTGTGCCATATGCATTGAAAAATAAAAATAAAAATTAGAACACCAATAGATCAAATGATAAATACACAATTAAAATTATGAAGTGCAACACCATAAGAATCAATAACCCAAAATTCATTATTCTGAATAAATGGATAACATGATAGCTCTAAATTTTATTATATAAAGATTAAAATCAAGGTTGGTTGAGCTGGGTAGGGTTGGGCCTAGGCCTCAACCTAGGTTTCATCAAATCTCGACTCAAAGTCAGTGTTTTTCTATCCTAACTTATTCTTTAGGTCAGAAATCTTAGGCTGCGTTTGGTAATGTTTCTATTTTAGAAACGACGTTTCGTATAAAAAATGAAAATTTCAGTTTTTATGTCAAAATATCTTCTTTTTTTTTTTTTTTTACAAAATTGGAACGTTGGAATTACCTTTTGTCATTTCGTCAATTCCTGTTTCTAGCATTTTTTTTTTTTCACTTTTTATTCTAAAAATATGAAATACACCATAAATGCACCAAACGTCTTATTCTGTTTAAAATAAAAATACTCGAAAAACATTTTTCTGAAACATTACCAAACGCAGCGTTATCGGACGCATGTTCGGACTCAAGGTGGTGTAGTTCGCACGCGCATTAGGGTAATTTTTTATAGTTTTTAGAAGTTTGGCCAAACTTACACCCCTGATTTCATTTATGTTTTAAACTTGCTGTACATTTTGGTTAGTTGAGACCCTATTTACGATAGTGGACTGTAGTTTGAGTGTATCATCTGGTACACCCTAGAACCATTTTCGCGGTTTCTCGAATTCGTCTCCTCTATTTCTTCTTTCCTTTACGAAGGATCAGCGTCTCAGCGCATTGAAGCTTTTCACTCTCTAACAGTATCGCAACTCAGTAGAGATCTTCACTTCTGGGTTTTTGTTTGCTGCCGCGAAAAAACTCTAACGAGTTCTAGTGGAAGAGATCTGCTTTTGCAGCAAAAATGTTCCAAAGGCAACCATATGGGATTCAAGGGATGCTGAAAGAAGGTCACAAGCATCTCTCAGGGCTCGATGAAGCAGTCCTCAAGAATATCGAGGCCTGCAAGCAACTTTCCAATATCACTCGATCTTCGCTTGGTCCCAATGGTAACGATTTCTTACTAGTTCTTGTTCGGGTCACTCGGATGTGTTATGGGATGGGTTTTATTTCATCTTCTGAAAGCATTGATCTACCCCATGCATGAATTTTCGATTGATTGGTGTTTTGGACGGTCTCGGATATTTCAGAGTTCCCATTCAGGGGAAATGGTCACTGACTAAATGCTACTGATTATTTAATATGTTACTTCAGTTGGGGGCTGGGTTCTAACGATTAGGATTCATAGTGATTAACTAGGGATTAGGGAATGTTTAGGTACCAGGATTAGGGAATGTTGGGGTACTGGGTTGGATCAAGGCATTCGTAGTTAAGTAGGAAGGGAGTATGAGAATGTGGTGAATTGCAGTAAGTAGGAACTCCCGTTTATTTATTTATTTGTTTATTTTCACTTGAAAGTGCATAAAACAGAGAAAGAAGTAATACTGCGACCCCAAAAAGAAAAGCTTTCGACTGTGGGCTTTAATTATAAATATTACTATGACTTGACAACATGGGTCTGCTCCCAGTCATAGATACCAAAGAAAATGGGACATTTTTCTTTTACTGGTTTTTTGTGTGTCTGCGTTTTGCTGCTCATTGGATTTCTTTTGGGCTGTGCTTTCATTTGTCTGTGGTTGTGGGGTTCCTTATTTGTGCCGGGCACATTTCTTGTTTCTTTCTATAGCTCTTTGATCTTGCTATCTGAGACTACAATGTGCGTGACTAATATTTTGTCCTCTGATATTATTTAGGTATGAATAAGATGGTGATTAATCATTTGGACAAGCTCTTTGTCACAAATGATGCTGCAACTATTGTGAATGAGCTTGAGGTTCAGCATCCGGCGGCCAAGATTCTGGTTCTAGCTGGGAAGGTTCAGCAAGAGGAAATCGGGGATGGAGCTAATTTGACGGTATCTTTTGCTGGGGAGCTTCTTCAAAATGCAGAGGAGCTTATCAGGATGGGTCTGCATCCAAGTGAAATCATTAGCGGATACACAAAGGCTATCAACAAGGTACTGTTCATATTTAAGATTGGTGTTACAAGTATAAAAGTAATCATTGTGAATAATAAAATTGCTCAATGTGTTTGTCTGAGTTCCCTTTTTTGATTTGTCAGACAGTTGGGTTATTAGAGGAGTTGGTAGAGACAGGTTCAGAAACAATGGATGTGCGGAATAAGGATCAAGTTGTTTCCCGAATGAAAGCTGCTGTTGCTAGCAAGCAGTTTGGACTGGAAAATATTTTGTGTCCTCTTGTTGCTGATGTAAGATTGAGTGGTATTTATAATCGTGATTGTCTATAAGCGCTCTTAGTTTTCACTCTCTTATCTATTGTGTTAATAATAATACTGCCAATGTGATGGCTTCTTCCTTTCAGGCATGTATCCAGGTGTGCCCCAAGAACCCAGCAAACTTCAATGTAGATAATGTCCGTGTTGCAAAGCTTGTTGGAGGAGGTCTGCACAATTGTTCTGTGGTTCGGGGTATGGTCTTGAAGACTGATGCTGTTGGGAGTATAAAGAGGGTGGAAAAAGCCAAGGTGTGGTTAATTCCATTCTTTTGCTCATTTAATATATGCTTCTTCTACTTTGTGGTGCCTACTATTGTGCTGCAGTTAGACATACATTGATTTTTCTTGTGTTTCCGGGGATGTTGTAATTTTTATTCTAGTAAAGTAACACAACCCATAAGTTTATCAAAGTTTACTAAATGATCTATTCATGACCAAGTTAATTTGGTTGGTATGGAAATAAGCAGAAACTCTAATGCGCCTAGAAAAGCATCTCAACTGGAAAGTATATTAGAATCTGCATCACAGAGATCAGGACGGACTGAAGCCTACTGGATTTGTGAACTTTACCACATACTTATGGGCTGCTATTTTATCTTACAATGATGCTGCTAAGTTGGTAGGGCTGTGAATTCTATCGATTTCTTTCTTAACTCCAATTCGTGGACATGCCAAATGATAAAATTAAATAAAAAAGAATTGGCTGGAATGTAATTCCGCTGCATTCAACAGTGAGATTTCTCCAAAGGTGTCATGCAACTAGAATGCAAGCACATTGGAATTCTCCTTCTGATTCTTGCACATTATGTGGATTGCTAGTATTTTAGCATTAATTTTGGACATCATTTGACAAATGACAACCCAAGACAAACTGAAAATAATAGAAAATTGGCTAAAATCCTTTCTAAGCTCAACTGGAGCTATTGGTCCCAATATACAAAAAGTTATGCTTGCTTCTCAAAAAACTAAAAGAAATCAGTCGTATAGAAAATCATCACCATATGCCCAAATCAGTAAGCCTGCACCCTTAGTTCTTGATACTCTTTCATCCTGTATAGATCCCATTTACCATGGAATAACCCCAATGAGAATTCTTCCGTATCACGGTCAAAACTGAAAGAATGGAGCTATAATTATTTGTTCATTATTTGGGTGGTGACATCTATCTATATTGCTTTTAATTGCACAGTCATGAGTCATCTGAATACTTCAAGATCAAATCTATTTGGCATGAAAAAATTCTGGGTGGCGAAACCTCAATATTTGTGTACACACAACATTCTGGTTAGCTTTTTTTTATGTGGTTCATTCTTGAAGCAACTTAATTTAGAGTTATCAAAAGGTGTCATTCAAACAGCTACGAATCCCAGCTGGAAGTAAAACATTATCATCTTCACCATAAATTCCTTACAAGATAATGTTCAACTGGCTAAATACTTGGCAATATGAACTTCTTTTGGGAAACTCTAGGATTATCTTCAAAATTCTTCTGTTTCTCTGCGTCCAACTACCCACCACTGCATATGTCACTGAGTTCCATAGGACAGAAACTTTCCAAACCAAAGGTAGTCTTGGCCCAAAGAGAAAATTGAGTCAGTACACCTCCAGGCCAGGTGATGTGAACCATGAACAGATTGAAAAATTATGTCCAGACTTTAATTGCAAGGTTACAAGATAAGAAAATATTGGATGCTGACTCCTCATGACACAAGCAAATCTAGCATCTGTTTGGTAAGTACCATGGCTTGTGCTGCGAGATATTAAGTGCCAAAGCTTTGTTGGGAGCCGCTACACCAAATAGATATTAAGTGCCAAAGCATTTGTTGGGAGCTGCTACCCATATTTGGTGGAGCCTTAGTGTTGCATACTCTACTGACTTGAAAAAGTCTTCTCTCCATTCCCCTTCACTTTCTTCAATGAGGAAATTGTAATATGCTGCCTCTGAAAAGCGACCTTCAGGGCCTGCCTCCAAACCCTCCTATCATCTTTCTCCCACTCAATGTGATAACTGCATAACGTATAGCGAGCAGATTATACACTTGCTCCAACTCCCTTCTGAGTCTCTTTAATGGCATATGTAACTGTTTTCATTGTGAATTATGTACATAAAGAAGCCTTCTTATGTTTGCTTGATTACTCTAATTCTCTTTGCTTCTTGTGATTCTTTTTTTCTTCTTGAACTCTCATTTTACAATAACCTACACTTGTTGCTCCCATTTTGTAGATTGCAGTTTTTGCTCAAGGTGTTGATACATCTGCAACTGAAACAAAGGGCACGGTCCTTATTCATAGTGCTGAGCAGGTTGGTTTTGCGGGACATAGCTTTGGTTTTTGTATATTGAATGTCTAATTTTATATGAATGGATTCTTCTGCTGGTATCCAATTTGGTATGAGTATGCTATGCTGGCACTGATGATATTTCCCTGTTTCACTTTCTTTATGTACCAATTGTCATAACTATATGGGGGACAGACCCTTCCTTCTAAGCCACTTAATGAATTAATGACATTAATAGAGAGGGATAAGCCATTTTATTATGTGCTGGCACAAGTTTTTAAGTGTTGTGTGTTCTAATATTCTTGTTTTCCATTTAAATAACCATCTATAATGGATACTTTGGGTGCACTAGCAACTCTTCATGTCTGCATTAGCTGGATGCTTGGGAACTGAGCTCTTTCCTGGTTTAGTAATTTGCTCAGAATACTATTATTATTGTGGTGCATTAAATGTTATATGTTCCTCTTACAGGTGCCTACTTCAGTGTGTAAAGAGTTTTGCAAGATTTAGGAGTTCCATTGGAATGATAGGGGTGCTATTATGTCATGGGATGAAAGTCAACTGGTGATCATTTAGATCCTTTATCAATAAGGGTTTGTTATGAAAAAAATCTGGAGATTTGATTTTTTTTTCCCAACAAATTAACTGGAAATTTTAATTACAAAAGAAGGTAAGAGTACAAGAGAGACTTATGTGCAGTGAGTAGAAGCCATAAATTAGCTGTATTTGGAAAAAGTATGTTGTGGGTTTGGGGCAACTATGCAGTTTGTCCGATAAGGATTGGAGGATGGGTAGGGGTTTTGGTAGTGATAGTTTTTAAACAGAATGGTAATAACCTAAGAAGCTAGGCTGTCGGATTTTTCAGTATTTTTCCAAGTTTTCTTGAGGAGATCTTAATCCATGGTACTGGTGGCCCATGTACTTGATATTGACATGCATGCTACAATGTTATATTCTTTGTCCACTTCTTCTAAGATTTTCTAGTTGGAGATTTTAAGAGCATTTGGGTTCTACTTTTTTTTCCCCCAAGCAATTTAAGATTTATTGTTGTCTTTTTGTTAAGTTGGAAACGGTTTAGGTTGAAGGGCTGGAATTTTGTAGAACCAGAAAGAGGGGATGTGGGGAATAATAAGCACTGGGAGTTATTATTAGTAATTTTGTTAAGTGAGCCGAATCTGTGAGCTCTAGTGGACCAAGTAGTTCCATATGGTGTCAAGGAGAAAGGGTTTTTTTTCTAAAAAAATATGTTTGGATTGGGTGGGGTTTGGGATGGGTTTTGGAGTAGAGGAGGTATCCAGCTTCTTAGTTTTAAAGATTCAATTTCTTGAGGTTTGTTTTAGCAATATTTTTAGTATTCTGGCCAAAACTATCCTGTTTAGGGTTGAATTTAGGATATATAAATTTTATTACGTGAATGAATTTTATTTTGTGTTCTTATATATTAGATTTTGAAATTTTAATAGAAACAGTTATAGTGAACTTTTATATGATGCGATGGTTCAAAATGTGGGAGATCCTAATAAGAGTTATTGACATATCATCATTCTTTTCTTTCAATAGTTAATGATAAATTCTATTGGCTCTGCTATTGGTTCTGATGGTCCATCATAATCTCCTTGAGGGTGTGCTTTCTACTCCTTTTAGGTGTGATATCTGGAATCCTATTGGTCTGATATTAATGTAGCCTTCTGAGTAGCCTTAAGCTATTCCTTCACACGTCATTAGTTTCTTGCATATCTAACTAAAATTAAGTTCCATATCCAGGCCGTTGAACCCTTTAAAATTTGGCTTAGCTTGTAAAGTCCAACATTAGGACCATACCTTGTGTGGACTTGTTGTGGATAATGTCCTGACTTACATGTTTTATAAAATCCAAAGCGATCTTCATTCTATTCCATAGAGCTCATTATGGAAGGCTTATTTGTAGAGTAAAATAATATAGATTGTCAACCGTCTTTTATCCTATTCTCAAGCACTGTAGATCATGGAATTTCTCCCATGTTCTTCTTTTTTGTTGGGTCGTACCTGTGGAAGCATTCATCTTTCCTTCTAGTTGGCATTGGGAAGGTGTTGGAACTATTTGTTAAATGCACATTTTCTTAGTGGTGTAGAGCAAAGAATGATACTTTTTGAAAATTGAAATTGAATTCTGATCCAATGTAGCTAATCGGTGGATGATGAATGCTGGAATTTGTGTATACTTGAAGGAATTTAATGCTTTTCAAGAGGAATGATTTGATGGCTTCTTGCCTATTTTCTCATTTTCTCTGTTAATTGCAACATGGATAAGAAGTACCCCAAACACTTTTGCTTCCCAAATCCTAACATAACGCAAGCTACAAAATTGGCTTTTTAGAAAGATTTTTATAAATGCTGACAACTGAAACAATGCTAGAACCCACTTCTCCCAAGTTGGCAAGAAACTATGTATGACTTACTCTGAAATTTAAAGTAAAGTCTCAGATTAAACTCACTCTCCCCCCACCTCCCCAAAAACACATTGCATCATGAACTCGTACATTCTCCATAGTAAATGTAAGCCAATTCAATTATGTCATAATCACAATGTAAGCCAGTTCAAATATGTCAGAATCACTTTCACACGACATTGGGTTGATTAGTTTGACTGAACAAACCTTCTTAAAGTATCATAATCAAGGCAGCACAAATACAAATTTGAGAAGGGATTGATACACCTATCATCCCTCTAGCAAACTCCAGAAGGAGAGATGGACCACGAAAGTAAAATCTGTGCTCACCCTATCTTAGCTACCTTTGAAACAGTGAATTTTGTGTACTTAATCGGTAATTACCTTTAATTAACACTTGGATGACCATTTTTATGCCTGGGCTTGAGCCTTGAGGACACTGGTTCATTGAAAGTAAAATTTATTTTTTTACATACTATATCTCTGCCCGAGGAGGTGAACTTGATGCTGGTGGTATATTAGAGAGAGAAAATATGTTACATTTAATCTTTCACTTTAGTCAAACTGATGCAAAAAATGCATGCGTACTTCCCCCCCCCCCCCCTTCTTTTAAACAACAACAAGAAGCTCATTAAGAAAGTGGTTGTACTTGCTTTGTTACAAGGAATTATTTGTTTCCTGTGGTCATCCTGCAGCTGGAGAACTATGCAAAGACAGAGGAAGCAAAAATCGAGGAACTTATAAAAGCAGTTGCAGACGCAGGTGCTAAAGTTATTGTCAGTGGAGGAGCTGTTGGAGATATGGCGTTACATTTCTGTGAGCGCTACAAGTAAACAAGTCTTTACCTTTTGAAATTCATTGTTAGATCCTTTTTCTATGATTTGTATTGAGTTTTATTTGCTCAAAATGGCCCACCCTTATTTTTTGTCATTACGTAGTTGTTAGGTTTTTAATCTTTAGAGTTAACTTCTTAAACTTAAAATTTTGACAAAATAAGTGAAGATGATCTTTGACGAAGGGGACTAAGAATCATTTTAGTAGGAATTGAATCATTATGAGGGAATATATGTATCAACAATTTATTGTCCTTGCCTTATTTTCGTTCTTACATTAGTTCTTCAGCATGGGAGTTCCATAGGACATTGAGAAATTCTTGTGATTGGCATTAGCCTAGGATCAGTCACTGTGCTGTCCAGTCATCAAAGCAATCTGCTCATTGTACTTATCCATCCAGCTTGACCCATATATCTAACATTAATTTCTTTAGAAACTATACTCTTAGATAGTTTTGTTTTTGGTTTACGCCTAGCTGAGGAGTGGAGAAGCTCAGTAGCCTATGAGTAATAGAGTCCTAGTCTTTGATCGGTTGTGTGTTTAATTGAATCTTGTCCACTGCTTATTAAGTGCTTTGGAGATTAAAAAAAATTGAATTACCTCCAAAAAACAGTTGTATTGACCCCTCTTTTTCAGGAAATATAAGCTTGTGGAGAAGTTGCTGTGACTTTCTCTTGGAAATTGTATTTAGGTGGTGAAAATACTTGAGAGTCCAATGTGTATATTGGTGTACCTTTCTTGCTGAATTTATAATTACGAGAAAATCCAAGTCGATGTGGCCCATTGGAATCAAATTATTGTCTTGCAGGCTCGGATTTTGCTGAGTTGAGCAATGATTTGTAGGATAGAGCTATTTGCCAGTAGGTGTTGACATGGACGTGGTTATATGCATTGAGATGTATGGACATGACACAGGCAGGGGATAAAAGATACTAATTAGAGCCTGCTGTAGTGTTCCCAACCGATAATCTAAAGGTTTAGTATCGGAAAATGATGATGAGGTTTGGTTCTGATCTGAGAACAGGATCCAGTTTGTTGGATTTAATTAAAAGCTCAATTGAAGCAATTTGAGATTAGATTCTAGCTAATGTGCAAATCCCAGTTTGTCATAGAGAGAGAGAGAGAGAGAGAGGGGGGGGGGGTTTAATAGATTTGCAGAAATGGGTCAGATGATGCTAATATAAAGCTCTACTTTTTTTTCTTTCTTTTTTAGTTTTCATTGGAGGCATTGAGGATGGTCCTTTTGGTTGTGGGGGTTGATTAGATTTTTTCTAGTTCTTTTGTATCTGTATCAGTGGAGTGAGGAGAAGGGGCCTCCAGAAGGAATTGAGGATGGTCATGTGGTGTTTTATACCTGATTTCGACTCAAATTTTGCCAATTTTGTGAGATCTCTCCAGTCTCGGTTTTGCTGTGAAGAACCCCCCCTGCCAAACTTAGGGTTTTGGTGCTTCTCTTAGCCAAATCTCACCTCAATTGCCTCAACATCAACATTAATACTTGGTGCTTCTCTACCATTGTCTATTGTTCACTCTCATATACGTGAGTCATCCATGTATAATAGACCATTTTTTATGTCTTTTAATTCCTTATGTTTATTTTAAGTTTTTTTACACTTTTACTTGAATTATGTGTTCTAGTAGTACCATATATTGTGTAGAATAGTCTAGGGTAGAGCTTACCTATGTTGTAGATTACTAACCTAGGGTCTGAAGTCAAACTACCATTTTGGGTTTGATTTAAAAAAATATAATGTTTCCACTGTGTTTAAAAGGCCTAAAATAGGCTGGATGACAAGTTTCAAGGCTAACTTGTCCATATGGCCACCAAAACCAATCCCTGAGTTCTCCTGTAAAAAAAATACCAGGCTTCACTGAGATCTCATCAGATCTCGGTTTTGGGCCTGGGAGAAACCATGCCCGAAACCGAGACCTCAAACCATGCATAGAAGCCGTAACTCTCTACAAACACACACTCATGCTTACACAAGATTTGTTTTAACTTCAAATTTAGAATCAGTGTTGAGGTGGCTGCCCTGTGATGTTTTTTGGAGCATGTGGGTGTGGAAGGGGAAGAGAGAGAAAGGGAGAGCTGCCTGTATCTTCAAAGATTAGTTCTCTACTAGAAATAGGATCATTCAATGTCTGTTTTCTCTTTTGTACATGTAGAGAATTGTATTGTTGAGTTTGGGAGCATATCTTTGCGTAGTTTTGTTTCAATTGGCAGTTGTTTACATAATTGTCAAGGCATCTAGGTGACCAAAGGCGTTGGACGGCCGCCTAAGCGCTTAGGCGACAAGGTGCCCTAGTAAAATATATTTTTTTAAATAGATTTATTTTATATCTAGTACAGCATTACAGCAACAACAATACACTCTAGTTGCCATTATATCTAGCAACATCATTATAGCAACACCATTATTTAGAGGAAGGAAAAAAAAGCATAACTAAACAAGAGAGGTGAATTAGTGAACTTCGATTTCTTTCTTAATTTATTTAGTTTTTGTATACTGAATATCCCATGCTTCTCATCTATACACAAACCTATAAAAATGCTATAAACAACATTATTAGAGGAAAAGAAACGTTTGTTAAAAAAAAATGACTGCCAAAGGACAAAGGTGTCCGAAGGCGCTTGCCTGGTTAAGTTAGAATAAGGAGGGCTACCTCCCAGCCTCTGAAACCTGCCCGGATGCCTAGATGGTGGATGCCTTGACAACTATGGTTGCATATCTTAGGAGCCTGGTTTTAGTTTTATTATATAGCAGCTGACTTGATTTTCTTGGTATTTCAATTGGGGCTCACTCTTTCTTTTCTTTGCCTTTTCCCACCCCCCCTCCTTAATAAATTCCTATTCTTCTATTAAAAAAATGATTTTCAGAAAGAAAAGGTACTGAATCTGGCATTGTTTGTGTGCAGACTCATGGTCTTAAAGATCAGTTCAAAGTTTGAACTTCGACGTTTTTGCCGTACTACTGGTTCTGTTGCACTCGTAAGTCTATCACAACTTGATTTTAATATGAATTGCTATGTCTCCAGTAATATACTTTTGCCATTTGCCCACAGCTGAAGCTTAGCCAACCCAACCCTGATGACTTGGGATTTGCTGACTCTATTTCAGTGGAAGAAATTGGTGGTGTTCGGGTATGCCTCCTTCAACCTGCCATTGTATCAATATCTTGGTTATATTTTGTTGTTATCCTTTGCATTGTTTCTAAATTTATACTCCTCGCAAACTGCTAATTTGCATGGTTACGTTCATATTCATAGGTCACTATTGTGAAAAATGAAGAAGGTGGAAATGCAGTAGCAACTGTAGTTTTACGAGGAAGTACTGACAGTATATTAGATGATCTTGAAAGGGCAGTTGATGATGGTGTTAATACTTATAAGGTATTCTTTGAAGAACATAATTGTAATTGAAATATTTTTCAAGGTTAATCTTGAATATACTTTCAGGGAAAAAGAAGGCTACCCGTCCCCATTCTCTACTACTCAACACAGCACCCTGTTTTCAGGGGCTGTGAAAAGGCGCCCCTGCCCCCTGAAAACAGGGGGCTGTGTCTGGGCTTAGAGAACCGGGACAGGTAGTTTTCTTTCTCCCATACTTTAATTATTGTAGTTAAGAAATGTTTCTTTGGGTACCATAAAAGTATTATTTTATCAATCATATGGGATCTTCAACACATAAGGTGATGATTTGATAATACATTTCTCTGCCTCAGGCAATGTGCAGGGACAGCCGCATTGTTCCTGGGGCTGCAGCAACTGAAATAGAGTTGGCAAGAAAACTTAAAGAGTTTTCATTTAAAGAAACAGGGTAACTCTCTCTCTCTCTTGCGGTTCTTTTTCCACTTTTGTTTTGTTTGGGTACATTTATGATTGCTTACATAGGCTTAAAAGCCATGAAATGATCTCAATTGTCTCCTTAGATAATCACTAAACTAGTAGTGAAATTTTTGGTGATGCAGGAGACTCTAGGGTCTCAAAGATGTAGGCTTAACTGCTAGAAAAATGGTGGTGGAAACTGCTAAATAGGGGAAGCTTAATGAATAAAGAGAAATCAGGGCAAAAGCATAGTTGTCAAGGCGATAGGCGACCCAAGGCATTGGAGGGGTACCTAGTCTTAGGCGTGCAATATTAGTAGATTAGGAATGATAATTTTTGTATGTAATGCATGTAGGATGCTTTGGCTTGACCGATCTATATGGTACGTCAGGTGAACAACCGGTACCTTATTATATTTTGTCGTTATAAGCTTGTGGCTGATTTATAGTGGTGCGTCAGGTTGACAACCGACACTTATTTTAATTAGCCATAACCTGTCAATCTTTTTGCATGGATCCTTGTGCTCGTCCTTGCTTGGAATCTCCATGTAGCCGACCCCATTAAGTTGGGATGAGGCTTTGGATGTTGTTGTTGTTGTTGTTGCAACATAGAAGCCATATCAATGCAATAGGATATGATTATGCTAGTGATAACCTAATATGAGAAAACCAACAAATAATAAATAAAGCATTAGGGTATGATATGAGCATATTCCTAAAAAATGAAGCAATAAATATAAATCAATGTAAGCTCTAATGTGCCAAAAAAGTTACTTAATATAAGGCATGCTATATCACAAGGCCACAAGGCGATGCCTAGGCGTCCAAGCAATCGCCTTTCTTGCATCAAACAAGGCATGCTAGCACATTGAATCCAAGATGGCGCCTAGATGCCTAGATGGCATGATGCAACAACGCTCCAATGGATCCACCCAAATCTGCTTTAGAACCCGGACCAAGACCTAGATCCAATATGAGTTCCAAGTTTAATAGGATATTCTAGGATTTTATTTTTATTTGAGAATATTTGTTCCCTATTTGAGTCCTTATTTGCTTCTAATTATGTTAGCCTAGGTGTAGGAGATTTTATTTCTGTTTTAGTCTTTAGGTTTTAATTTTATTTTATTATAAATTAGACTTGTAATTCATGAGAAGTTTAGTTGATTAATGAAAAAAAAAAGTGATTGTGAAACTCCCCCCTACGTGGCTGTCTTCTTCCCCCTCTCTTCTTCTTCTTCTTCTTCTTTTCCCTACGATCTAGCTTTTCCTCTCTCTATATCTCTTTCTCTTATTTCTTCTTCACTTTCTCTTCTCTGGGATTACTCTGTTTCTGGCGACGATTACAGCTTTGCGTAAGTTCACTGATCTCCCTTGTGCTTGACCTTCTTAAGCTGAAGATTTGTTCGAAGGTTCCCCTCCCTTGGGCGATTAAAACCCTAGAATCTTGGCCTCTATTGAAGCCCCTACAGTGAGGTTTGAAGTCAAGAACAAATCTGATCCGTGCACCATCGCCCATATCTGTTTCAGCAGTCCCAAATCTTGCATACACTGGTTGTCTGACCTTATTGTTGCTTGCAATCAAGAGCTTTATGAGTGCTGAATCTCTTCCTGAAGTTTCAGCCTCATCCGATCCATATTGAGAGAGTTCTTCCACCTGAAGCCCCTTCAAGTCTTCTGCCTCCATCTTCTTGGCTGGAGGCTGAAGACAACCCCCAACAAGAATCATGGGTTATCAATAACCCTTCAATTACTCTCACCCCATATTAATGACCCCTCCTTTATTCCATTATTCACAACTTGCCATTGAGTCTTTCCCCTTCCAAGTTTACCCCTAGCCAATAAATAATAATTCCTTTTATATCCTATTGTTTCTTTATTTGCTAATAGCTCCTTGAGAATTCAGGTTTATTACTAGTTTGCCACTGGTTTGCTTAAATCCTTAAGTGGGCCGACATTCAATCGAGTTGGTTCTCTTGGGGCCCCGCATTACGGCACCTAGGCGACGCCTTAACAACTATGGGCATAAGATCAATGACAAAATACTGTTCTCGGTCTGAATAGTATTAATGAACAATAAGTAGAAGGTAGAAGAAAATAGTAGAGAGTAGCAACAAATAAGTAGCTGCAGCAAACCAACCGCAAATCAGTAGGAAATTTGATTGAAGTTGAGTGGAAGTTGACTGAGTTTTCTCTTTCAACTCTCCGTATCCAACTCTACTCCATTCCATGCCCATCCGTATTTAAAGAGTTGTGATAATCTCGAAAAGGAAAGAAGTTTAATTACGACAAATTCTACAGGTCTCTTAATGTAGAACTAGAATCACAAGTGATCTTAATCCTAGGTAGGAATTGAAATTCTGGCTGAGTAGAGAAGATGTCCGCCAATAAGCTTGGTTCTAGCTCTCAAACACTCTCTCATAGCGAACAAATAAAAGGAAAATAAGAAAAGAAAGAGAATTCAATTGAGGGTTGAGAAGGGGCAAGAAGAACTAGTGAATGGGCATCTCACTTCTCGGGTTTAGGCATCTCACCTAGGGCATCTCACTCAACTGAATCCCATATCACAACAGCGTAAGTGCTTTTTCATTAATGAATTCGTGTTCAATGTTGTAGCCATTTACAAACTTTATAAAAGACTCAAAACTGACTCAAAACACTGAAAAAGAAAGGCCTAACGCAATCCTTAACTAATTGGGAATCCTAAACTGACTAGAAACTGAAATAACAAAGGAAATATATTCAAAACAGGACTCTAACTAAACTAATGAATTAAATCCCGTTTTCCTACTTTCTACCCATATTTTAGGCCAATTGAAGTGTCTCATTACGAATAAAACCCATCGGATCAAAGGCCCAATAATGTAGGAGTAGTTTACAAAAGCTAACTCCCACAATGTATAACCCCAAATAAACAAGTAACTCCCCAATAATTGACTTAATAACAATAGACAAAACCCAGAAGAACAACAGGGAAATAACCAGCAAGTAATCCCGAGGCCACAACCTTAAAACAGAAGCAAAACCCAACCCAAAAGAGGAGAGAGAAACCTACGATTGAGAGAGAGAGAGAGAGAGAGAGAGAGAGGTGTGGCTGGCTCTGTGTGACTCCAATGGAGCTGCAAAGCTGGTTGATTGGAGGTCCCTAGGAGGAAAAAAAAACCCCCAAACTTGAGAAAATTCCGATGGCTGGTTATGAAGTTATGAACGTTCTTGATTTTCAGACCTAGGAGAGAGAATCTGAGAGAATTCTGCAGAACCAGCAACCGATCTACTTGGACAGCTTCTGGAAGAGGACCGAGTGGTCCTACAGCACCCTTGAACACCTTCCCAACGGTAGCTCTTCAATCAGATTTCAGAATGGAGAAGAGGAGAGAGATCGCAGGTTTCAAAATCCAGTATTCTAAGCTAATCGATTCTGATTTCTGGGATTTTTGGGCAGGTCTGATATGTTCATAGTAGCAGTGATTAAAACAGTAAATAAGGTGATCGAATGAAGAATAAGAGAGCAAAAACAAAGGACAAAGTGGGAGAGGAGTGGCTATCTCGGACCGGGCTTCTCACCCACAGCTATCCCGGCTGTTCTAAGCAATTGACTGCAATTATTCTTCATTCAAATCTGAAAAATAAGTGTACATAAGCTCCTCTATTTATAGAGGGAAGAACTAGCTACAAGCAGCCATAATAGGACTAGGACTTAACTCCAACATGGAGTATTCCTACTACAACTAGGAATTCAAAATAGTACTAAGACTTAAACTCCAATTTGGAGTAGACCACTTAACTAACAGTCCGTAAAGGACTTTACAACGACGGGGCCCATGGGCCCTTATTGAATTAAACAACTTAAATTAAAAGCTACAAAAATCGGTGGGCCCAATGGGCCCACTTATTAAGTGGGGCAATACACACTTTAGGATGGGCCTTTTCTCCTGGTATAGGTCCTCCCAACGTGTGGATCTACATCACCCAACACATACATAACCCAATCCAAGGCTTATTTGCAATAAAATAAGCCCATTAAGTGACTTGTCTGCATCATCTCTATTCTAGGGATTTCAATACTTTAAACCTTTTCTGAGTTAATAGAATTAACTATAAAAAACCTAGAGAAACTTAAAGTAAACCAAAGCCACCATAACTGAAGAACTTGGCCCACTTTTGCAAGGCCATTTGAGAGAGAAATCTCAACACCCTCATTTGGCTCGTGTATCATGTTGTCTAATCAGACATCAGCGTGAGGAAACCTTAATATTCCAAGCCTTTTTCCTTCAGTTGAAAGCAAATAAAGCAGATCAAGCAGCAACTGCTGGTGCAAAAATGAAACTGCATAGCTATCTTGCAGTACTATGAAAATGAATCAGCAAATAACTTGAGAACTAGTGGGTTGATCAATTTGACATCCTTCTCACTTACCTTGCCTTCCCTCAGAATCCATTCCAAGATCATGATAACTAGGGGGTGGTGGTTTTCTCTCATTTTTGTAGGATAAGAAGAAAAAAGTCTCACCAAGAACACTATTAATGCACTGCTATGGTTCTACTGTTCATTTATTTCCATTGTCTACTCGAGCATGGCTAGCATGGTCTGATTAAACTATATTAATTCTTTCACTGCAGATTGGATCAGTATGCTATAGCAAAATTTGCAGAAAGCTTTGAGATGGTACCTAATACCTTGGCTGAGAATGCTGGGCTCAATGCAATGGAGATCATTTCTACACTATATGCT
Source organism: Macadamia integrifolia (assembly GCF_013358625.1). Taxonomy (NCBI): domain Eukaryota; kingdom Viridiplantae; phylum Streptophyta; class Magnoliopsida; order Proteales; family Proteaceae; genus Macadamia; species Macadamia integrifolia. Next base: position 15,713,967 of record NC_056558.1, read on the forward strand.
GACCATGCAGCTGGAAACACGAAAGTGGGACTTGACTTGGAGGAAGGTGCCTGCAAGGATGTGACAGCTATGAATATTTGGGACCTCTATGTTACCAAGTGAGCTGTTTTTTGACCTTATTAATATCCATAAGTTGCTATGAAACCATCTGACTTTTTTCTTCTCACTGCTTTTATAATGTTTTTATGCACCTGCTTATGATAATGCCTATCATGATGATCTTTTTTCTGAAACGACAGTGATCTTAACCATATTGGAGTTTAAATATATCTCGGATGGTAATAAGATCATGTTTATGAGCGTTGTGTCAGATACCACATTCTTCTATCTTGCTCCACCTACTCCCTCTCCCCCCCCCCCCCCCCCCCCCCCCACAATAAAAAATAAGAAAAAGATTCTTTTTCCTCCTTATTTATTGATCTCTAATCTATTGCTTTGATAGGCTTTATCATTCCATCCATTGCCACATATTAAACCACCCCCAGATTTTGGATGCATGTGAGACAATTTATCTGTCTAATGTAAATTGAGATTGGAAACTCAGTTCCACTCTTATTGTTCGACCAATGAATTTATGCCTCATGATTTCTTGTTTCCTGTAAGAGCAGGAGTTCCATTTTCCTAGTTGAGGAAAATAATATGTTGTATTTTAAAAATTTTAATGTATAAATATCCCCGCCCCCCCTTTTGTGTACGAGTATGCAGTTCCCGATATAGACTGTTCTAGGAAATTTATTTAAATTATATTTGTTGGGCTTCATTTCAGGTTCTTTGCTCTGAAATATGCTGCAGATGCTGCCTGCACTGTTCTTCGGGTAGACCAGGTAAATGCCTGTTAATTTAGAGATCAATGGCTTTCCCACAGCTGCATGCTGCATTAGTGGTAATTCCCTCCTGGTAACCATGCCTACCTGCTATGTTTGCAGATTATAATGTCAAAACCAGCGGGCGGACCAAAGAGAGACCCACCTGCAGGTGCAGGGATGGATGAGGATTAGCTTCCCACAATGTAGTTTAGTTCACCGATTCCGACAATTATTTTGCAGGGCAGGTTCTCTGTTTCAAGCGGTGGGTGCTCTAGTTTCCTTTTTTGAGTGCTAACATGTGATGATAGGAAAGTTTTGGTTGCATGAAAGGAAAAAAAAAAAATCAAGATGAAACTTGCAAACATCAGTTTGTGCATTGTTTTGATTTGAGTATTGGTGTTTTGCAACTCCATGTATTCCTTTCTTGTAATTTACAAGGACAACTAGCTCAGTAGCTGTGGTGAGATTTATCTGTTCTTGTAACTTAGTAGATTTTATGGTTGCTAATTTGCATGGCCTCTTGCCCTATGCGTTATCTGTCATCAACCAGAGTGATATTCTTATGAAGTTCATGATATTGAAGGAGAGCATTGTGCTGCGCTAGTTGCTTGCATCCAGGGAAGGTAAAGTAGTTAAGGGACGCATCTAATTGACGGTATTGCTCAACACTTATGGCCTGAATTGTGAAACATGTTTCATCCGGCAAATGAATCAAATGTCTAATAAAGGTATCAAGAGGTATTTATTTGAATGCAATGGGTGAGGAAATGTAGTTGCTAAACTTCTTTTTGATGGTTGGTTTCCTAGTTGGGGGGTTGGTTGGATGAGTAGTTTTCCTTTCACCCAGGATCATGGTTTTAAGTATCGGTGCGTATCGTGCCGTATCGGCCGATACGTATCCGTATCGGTAGGCATCGGCACGATACATACCGATACGCTACGGGGAATTTTTGGCCCCCTTTTACGTATCGCTGTATCGTGCGTATCGTATCGTATCCTACCGTATCGGTATCAATACGTACGATACTCTACGATACGAACTTTTGAAAATCTAGAAATTCCCGAGAGTATCGGTACATATCGATATGTATCGATCGTATCGTGCAGTATCGAGCTGTATCGTACTGTATCGGTACCGTATCGGTACGTATCGACTGAAAATATGAAAATTCCCGTGAATGTGCCTTTTATTGTTTGAAACAAACACTTCAAACTCTCAACAATAGTTTTCTATATTTCTCTTCTTTCTTCCCCTTTGATTCACACACCTTTTTGGAGACTCAAATGGTAGATTGAAAGAAACATTGTCGAAGTGAATGGTTCAAAGAAGGAGAAAAACATAGTCCAAGAAGAACCTTGAACTTGAAAGTTGAAAAATTTGAATAGTAAGTTCTTGAATCTTTACTCACTTTTTTCAATTTTAACCTTAGATTTTCAAGTTTTTTTACAAATCTAAGGTTCATCATAGGGGTGTCAACTGGTCGGGTCAGTTCGGTTTCGATCGGGCTTAATCGGGCTTAAAGACTTTCAAAGGCTACACCGTGTCCGCCCATTTAACTAATCGGGCTTAGTTATTGAGGGCATGGTACATTTTATATTCGGTCGGTTGGCCTCGGGCTATAATCGGGCCACCTTAATCGGGCTTTAGTCGGGCCTTAATTGGGCTACGGATATGTTTAATGTTAAATGGGCTTTAACCGATTTTTAAACGGACCCTCTTTAAAATGTGTTCTTATATTCCGGCCCACTCATGCAAACCCAAAAAAATGACAATAAATTAATAAATGATACCAAATATAACCATTATTTAAAATATGAACATGTTTTTACTTTTTAGTTTTTACTTTCTAATTTGGGGGGTAAAATAGGTATTCTACAATCATTAAAGGGTTAGGCTAGGCCAGTGCACAATAGGCCGGTCTCGATTGGGTGTTAAACGGTCGGTCTCGGTCGGGCGCCCGACGGTCCAAGTAGCAAAACCAAGACCGACCGTTTATAAACGGGCCGGGCTCAAGCCCGACACGTTTAATAAACGGTCCGGGCTGGACCGGTCTATAAACGGTCGGTCCCGATCGGTTTAGTCGGTTTAGGCCACGAATTGACACCCCTAGTTCATCATACTTAGAATCACATTTTGTGCATCATTATTACATGAAATCATTGGATTTATAAGGATTTACAAACTTTTTTCAAGAGAAAATGAGGGTTTCAATTTATTTCAATTTTCTTAGATCTACTCATGCTCAATGATTAAAAATGTTTAGATTTTTTATATGTTATGTAAAAACAAGTGTTCTACAACTTCCATGGAAAATTTTGATTTTTCTCAAAAAAATATATTTGTCTATCAATACCATACCTTCATCATTTTGAACATTTTCAACTCAATATATTTGTCTATCAATACGATACCCTCCACTTAAGTATTTATGCATTCTACATGTTATATATAACTTTTTTCAACTGTTTTTTTATGCAAAAGTGTATAAAAATGTGTTCCCTATCAATTTATGTGCGTATCTTTAGCGTATCTTAGCGTATCTCCGATACGATACGATACCCTCCGATACGTATCTTAATTTTGACCGACCGATACGGCGACCGATACCGATACTTTAATCCTTGCCCAGGATACTTCATCATGGGTTTTGGTACGCTAGCATCCAATCATGAGATTATTTCACCCATAGCAAAGGAATCTTTCTTTCTTCTATACCACACCCCCACCAAAACCCCCCCCCCCCCAAAAAAAAAAAAGAAGCGGAATCCTTATTTCTTTACCGGGAACAAAAACTTTCGCCAAACTTTGGGCAAAGGCTGTGAAGATTCCTTGCCATGTCTTCTCACAAAAAGATACTCACATAGTCTGTCTCTTAAAAAAAAAAAAATCCCTTGCCGCTCAAGTTTTTAGCTAAGGTTGCGTTTGTTAATGTTTCGGAAAAAAATTTATAGAGTTTTTTTATTTTATGAAAACAAAAAAATGGAATAAAATGTTGGTGCATTTATTGTGTGTTTCATTTTTTTTTAAAAAGAAATGAAAAAAAAAGGGTAAAAACGAGAATTGACGAAAAACAAAAGGTAGTTCTAGTTTCATTAAAAAATAATAATAATAATATTTTGACACAAAAATTGAAAATTTCTTTTTTTGACTAGATACGTCGTTACCAAACAAAACCTAAGTAAATGTTGGTTTTTTTTTTTTTTTTTTAAATTCGCAAGGAAAGATACTTTTTATATTTTATATTTTATTTTTTATTTAATCCAAAAGGAAATATGTAAATGTGTTTTAAATGGCTTGCCAAATATAGGATAAGTGCTTAAAAATATAAGAAAAAGATAAAAAGGGACTAGGAATCTCCATAACATCTATTATCTTCAATACAACGAAGCGACGAAAAGGGCCATCCAAAGAGAGGCTTGTAAGCACCACCCAATCTCTCTCTCTCTCTCTCTCTCTCTCTCTCAAATATATCCCCAAAAGAAACTAGTACTTTTCCGCGTGGGCTTGCCATGGCTGACACTTCCTTTCTCCATTCTCCTCATTGCACTCTCCACAGCTTTACTAATCCAACCAAGAATCTGAACACCTTCCACTCTCCTCTTCTTTTCAGTTTCAATCATCACAGAAACAAGAGGGACTTCTCCTTGCTAGCTTTAACATCTACTTCACAAAGTTCAAACCTACCCATTTCTACTGAAAGAAATTCACAACCACTCATCAATGTGGACTACATGAAGAAGGAATTCAGTGGCCATGGCGTTAGCTTTACAGAACTTGGAGAAAGCTGTGTTCTTAGGATGGAAGTGGAAAATGGAAGTAATGCTAGCCTGATGCTCCCAAGTGGTTTGATCACATCATATAAGGCTCACATGTGGCATGGTGGTACACTTGAAGTGCTCCATACCTCTGTTTCAAAGGGGGAGGATGGTAGTGTTGTTGTTCAAGGAGGGGCTTTTGTGGGTTTCAATTGCAGAACTGATGGTGCTGTGTCATGGTCTCCAAGCACTTGGGCTCTTCTTGATGTGAGAGGGAATCCTCAAGAGGGCATTCAGGTTTGTTTTCTATTTCTTACTTCAATTTCTTGCTTTTTGAGTGTTCTTTGAAACATTACCAGGAAAGCCCAAAATGCAGGTTGAGCTTGTAAGCTGTGGTGATTCAGAAGGCATGATTGAAGTTAAATACCTTGTGACTCTTGAATCAGACACCATGAGCACAGAGCTCCAAATCTCAAACTTGACTCCTTTGCCTCTCCAGTTAATGGGTTCTCTTATAAGCCATTTGTCAGTGAGTACACCTGAAGCAACTTATGCTGTTGGACTGGAAGGATCAAATTACTTCAATAGGTCACCATTCATGTCAGACTTCAGCATCATTCCTCCTGGCTTTGGACAGAGAAAGGGTCAAACAGCTCTTGGGGGCTTGATGTCAAGCTGGGGAATGGCAGGATCAAACAGCCAAGGGAGAGAAACAGAAGAACAAGAAGAAATGGAGGAAGAAGAGAATGATAACTATGCTCACCTGACTGAGAAGATGAGCAGGATCTACACCAGTACTCCTAGGATGTTCTCAGTCATTGACAGGGTAAGGTCTTTTCATTTCCAATCAAGTAGTAGAGAAAAACTCGCATATGAGCTAGGAGTTCTGCTACCAGTTTTTCCTTTAAATTTGTTTGGTTTGACAGGTTTCCTTGATGGATTATGGAAGCTGTAGGCCCCAACACCACCCCACCCACCCCCCAACCCCCCCCCCCACCCACCACCGAAAAACGTGAATCCAACCTAGCCAGGCAACCCTTGTTGGTCACATTGGAAGGAAAATTGCAATGTGCCAGGCTTAGGTTTTGGTTGCCCCTTAAGTTGCTTTCTTAGCTGGGGCAGAGTGAGGGGAAGAAAGCACGCTCTCTTTGGTCCTTGGTATGCTTTTCTGTGTCTGTGTGAGCTTTTGGGAGAGGAGGGTTTGTAGACCTTCATCCATGAGTCTCACAAGAGAGATCTTTTGGGCAAACAACATTGTTTATCACTTGAAGTGCTTAATCATATTTCTGACTGCCCAAGAGAATCAAACATAAGGCATAGTTAGGCATCTAGTAAGGTTCATTTTTGATCCCTTTGGTGGGTATGTAAGATTGATCATTTGCTTTATTGTTCATGATATGGATGTCTAAACCATTACCAAACTAAGTTTTCCTTTCTGTTGTTGGATGAAACAGGGCAGAAGGAACTCAGTTATAGTAGGGAGAGATGGGTTTGATGAATTGTACATGCTCAGTCCTGGATCAACCTATGAATGGTATGGCATGTATGCTTATATTTGCACAGGTGCATCAGCCTTGCTGAAACCAATAATCTTAGCTCCTAAAGATGTTTGGAAGGGATATCAGTATCTACACAACCCAAATCTCTAAACCATCTTATATAAAAGAAAATGTTTAGTTCTGTTTTTCTTTTCCATGTTCTCATGTATGAAACTATGAAAATTGTACCTTGAAAGTTAGGGATTGATACTTTACAATAGAAGGTGAGAATTGATGATGACATTGGAGTCCAATCTCAGGGTCACATGTGGTGAAGAGATTCTTCTTTATAGTGTGAGTTTTATTCAAAGAAGTGTGCAAGACAATGATAGTTCATTCACTACAAGATGCATTAAACTATAATTCTGAGACTAAGTAGTGGGCTTAAATCTTAGGTTTGCCAGCAATCATGAAAGCCTTGTTAATCACTGTCCTTGTCAAATTAGATCCACCCCAAGCACTCTCAAACTCTTTAACCATATCTTCATTTAACAAATCAACACCACTTGCTTTAGCTAAAGGGACTACAGACCATGTGCTGATCCATTTCAATAGTCCATCAAATGAATACTCCACAGGTAATTCAAGCATCAATGGATTCCCTTCTGATCCAACACCGATGCTCTCGAATGGAAAAGGAAGTGAGCTATAATAATCTGATAAGTAATGATTGTTTGGATGCAAGTAAGCAGCAGAACTGTTCCTAAATCGCTCCATGACTCTGTCAAAGGCTGGATCTACAGTGCAGTTTTTGTAACCCCATACAACAATTACACCTCCTGGTTTCTTTAATACATGATTAGCAAGAGAATAGAAGGTTGGGTGATCAAACCAATGCACAGCTTCAGCCACAGTGATCAGATCAACTGAACCTTCACCACCTACCAATGATGCTAATTCTTCCTTTGACATGGAGAATGGGGTATGAACATAATGAACCTTGGGGTGTGGTGTTGCATGCTTTAACTGGTCTTTGCTCACATCAGTTGCAATCACTTGTTCATAGTGCTCAGCTACCTATGGCAAAGAAACAGAAATGGAAATTAATTTAAGGACAAAGTTTTCCTTCACCGGTGGCTTAATGATGAGATTGTCCAGATGTGACCCACCTCTCTCCCCTATGGGTTCTAGTTCTAGCTATTTATTTCAAGGAGGAAAGGAAAAGAAAGGAAATAAGGAACTGACCCCAATTGCTGCCTGACCATTGCCGGTGCCGACATCCCAAGCCAAGGTTCGATTAGGGGTGAGAGCTGCGATCTTTGAGTACCATTCGCTGGGATATTTTGGCCTTGAATCGGCGTATGCCTCTGCTTGACGATCAAATAAGCCAGCCATCTCTTTGCCTTCTCAAAATCAAAGGAAGAATGGAAGTGGTGAAGAGGTGAAGAGGTGAAGAGGTGTGGATAGATAATCACATTGATAAAATATCACAGTTAAGCTCAAGAAATATAAATAGGTACTACAATATCACATGAGTAACTTGTGCTTCCAATCTTTCCTTTTAAATAGGCGAAAAAAGAATATAACCCTAAGAGAGTAGCTCAGTTGGCAAGGCAAGGACCATGCTGCATAATTAATCCTTCCTTTCTTGAAGAGGCAGGACAAGGCTGTATAACACTAAGATCTAGTGTGTCATCTATTGTCTTGTGGGGTCAAAGATTACATTAACGTGGTGGCATGGTGCATGGGTAAGCAGTTGGTCAAATGTCGATATACTTGATCTCACGCAGTTGGGTGAGTTGACTGATGATGACCTTAGACAGTTAGAGACCAGTGGATTGGAATAAGCATTGGGCTCAACAGTGCTTCTCTTGCCCACTCAACATGTGGGTAGTGGTATAGAAAAAAGAATACTATCTACTAGTCGCATGGTTTTTATGTTCACGCATAGGAGGGGATGTACTACCACCCTTCTTTCATGAAATAAAAAATTCCATATAAGTTGATGCCCCTACACATAATTTCATTGGCTTCCCATTGGTGCAAGGCCCGAATAGATAGTAATCTCTTGCCCTTAATTAATATATAATTGGACACTAGGGTTGGATAAAACTCTCTTGAAGTAGGATTGTGTTGGATGATGTATAGTAAGTAAACCTCCTCCATGTGATAAATGACCCCACATACATTTCAATCATTAAATTTTAGTACAAAATAAGCAAGGAAAGTTGCCTAAACTCTTATTCAAAGTTTTAGTAAATTGCCAAAATACTATCAAATGGAGATGAATATAAAATACAAATTAAATGACATCTTTTTGTTAGGGATTCTAATCAATAGAATCATATGAACAACCCCATAATGTTTAGAATACAAAAATCATAAAAGAGATTAACCATGTGTGTAAACCCTAAAACAAGATCAATGATTTTTTGGGATCTTAAGAATACACAAACATGAAGATTTATCCTATTTATGATAATCAATGGGAATAGAGGAATTCCTGTGTGTAAGTTTAGAATCCCATGAGTATTGATCACGAACATCTGTTCCATGTGGTTGAAGATTACTCCTATGAAGATGACAATGAAAAACTACTCAGTAGAGTTCCATCTGCTTAGATTTTCTGTGAGGGGAGTCCGTGCTTCAAAACCTTGAAAGTAAACGTGGCGGTTGCAATGACCATTAGTTTCTATTTATAATAGAATCTTTACAACTCTAATTCATTCCCACAATGGATTACGCTAGGAGTTTTTTAATCAGAGTGGGTCTATAATTGCTTGGGGCCAATGGATCATTCGGTATCAGTTAAACCCACATAAAAGTTCTGACACTTTTATAATTTTAACTACTTTCTTTACTCATTTTATGCTGAATTGTACCAATGAGAAGTTTACAAGGTCCTCTATCACATGAATTAACCCATGTACTCTCCTGTGACAAATAGTATAACGTCATACTTCACTAGGCATGGTGATGACAAGAAAAAAAAAACCCAAATTATTATTACTTTTCTATGTATTTTGATTTATATTCTTTGACCGAAAGTTCTCAGCCATAGGCCATACTCCAATTATATGTGGCAGGTTAAGTTTTAGGACCAAGTTGCAACCCTACAATTTCTTGCTTCTATCATTCTCCATTTATCAAACTGTTGCTCCCCTAGTTTGGACGGATAAAGATGTCCAAACCCATGTGCATAGAAGCTTTCCTATATAGGTGGCCTAAGCTTTTTGTTTAGTGAGAGGGTTCTTTGAGCAAGCAAGCCGCACCCTCTCACATTGCTTTTTTAAGAGGGAAAAGGAAAGCTATATGGTTGCATTGGCCTTGCACCCAAATACAAGTGTAGGTGAAATTGTTGCCCTTCTTCTTTTGAAATAAAAATTCCCAAGCATGTTAATGCCTTTGTGCGCATTCTCAGTGGCTCCATGCATGCTGACGCATGGGCCATGTTTTAAAATAAAAATTATTAAAATAATGTATGTAAGGAGGCGTAGTGTACACCATAGGCTTAGAGAGCATTTTCCCTTCTGTTTAATTATATTTCAATTTGGATCTTAATTACATCAATCTAACAGCCGCCCACTTGATATTCCTCTTTTACCCTTACATTTTTAATAGTAGTCTAAAACTCTTTCAAGGATTTATGGTTGTACCTTTTTTCTTTTCTTGATGAAGAAAATTTTCTGAAAGGTATTGAATGTAGACATAAAATCGCTTGAAACCTGCTCGGGTTTATAGTTCAAGTCAAGTGTAAACCTCAGTTACACGTAATCACACCTAAATTGCATAAAAAAATCAATCATGGGAAGACTCGAACTAGAGACATCTATTAACACACGATGCCTTTGTTATTTCTGATCAGTTGATTGAGCCACACCTGCTCGGTTTTTGACTCATCTGTGAAGTGTTTCACGGACGCTGCTCCTCCGTTCTTCCATCCAAACATTCATTATTTGTCAGATTCTTATTATACGCTTCCTTTTCATTTCGGTGTCACCTATTTCAATCCTAATTGGATGATTCACTGATCAAATTCCCTTCGAACATTTTCATTGTGGAGGGTACGATTAGTATCTTCAAGGAAGTTTGAGTATGGGAGTTAGAATAGATAGAGTGAAAGTATAGGGGAGTCATAGAAATTCTGTTTGATTGCAAGTAAAGTGAAAGGAAATGAATAACTTTCCTGGGTTTCTTAATACGTGATTGACAAGAGAATGAAAACTTGGGAGGTCGAACCAATGCACAGCTTTAGTCACAGTAACCAAATCAACTGACCCTTCACCTCTTACCATTGATGTTAATTCTTCCTTAGACATGGACAGTGCAGTATGAACATAATGAACCTTGAGGCTCACATCAATTGCAATCACTTGTTCACAGTGCTCAGCTATCTATAAGGGCGAAGAAACAGAAACAAATGAGGAAGAAATAAGATGAGAAAAAAGAGGACCAGACAATATCATTGATTTAAGGGCCTAATTGAAACATGGGCCATACATGGTCCCCTTTTTCAATTCTATTTGGGCCATCTGGGATGCAATGTTGCAAAGGTTAGGGCCCGTTGTTGCTTCTCATTTGTAATCCAAGTTCTGCATGTATTCTTTTGATAAAAAATTTCTTCACTGATGGTTGAATGATGAAACGGTTCCGAGAAATTTTTGTCTTTACGTTGGCATATGCCTCTGCTTGCTAGTCGAACAAGCCAGCAATCTCTTAGTGAAACATCGATGAGCGAGTGAAAGTGAAGAGAGGTGGATAGAGAACTACATTGATAATATATATATATATATATATATATGGACTATAATGTCATTCCTATGTGGCCATATAACATGTTGTACTTAAAAAAATACATCAATCAAAAAGAAAATTTCTTCACTACCCACTTAAGGGGATAGATCTCACACCCTCTGTGGGGTTTGGGTTCTACATGCCATACCCTCCATGGGGTGTGACACTCACCTTTGGCATGCCCCATAGAGGGTGTGAGATCTGTCGCCACCTATCCCCACGTGGGAGTTGTTCCAAACTCGGGAAACATGTCTAAAAAACAAAGGCTGTGTATGGTATGTTATAGTTACTAAGTTAGGTCAGCCTCCCATTTTATTGACGGTGTAACCTAACGCTTGCTTTAGCCGACAATGATGCTACCATTTGGAAATCAAAGAATATGATTACGATTAGATGGTGTTTAGTGACCAGATCCAATTGGCCTTTGAGCCGCTTTATGAATGCAATAACGATCACGACGACAAAATGAATGTTGGCTGCCCCTTTAGGAACCTGTATCTAATAAAGGGATGGACAAAGGGAAAGAGTTCTATTCTAAACTAAAGCTAGAATAGAACAAAGGGAAAGAGTTCTATTCTCACCCATCTGTGACTTTAGTGTTCTTATCTTATTTTACAGTCTCACAAACAATGGAATCTCCCTCTTATTCAATCTTTATTTTCTCCTACTGAGGCAGCTTCCATTACTCAGATTCCTCTCAGTGTATTTGATGAGGAGGACTATTGGAGGTGGATTTTCACGAATTCTGGTCTGTTTACTATTCGGTCGGCTTATTTTGGGTCTCTCTCTTTTCCAAGCCCTTCTTCATCTACATCTGACCCTTTTTGGAGGTTTATTTGGAATTTGCCTTTAATTCCAAAGGTCACACTATTTCTTTGGAGGTGTAGTGTGAACCCTATTGCTGTAAGGCAATTGCTTAAGAAGAGAAATCTGTGTTTTCATGCTCTTTGTCCTGTTTGTGCTATGGAAGAGGAGTCTATTTCACATGTTTTGTTTCAATGTCTATTTGCATCTACTGTCTAGTTTGCATCTCCTTTGAGGTTTAATACCCAGGATTTCCATGGTGGGGAATTTAAAGATTGGTTAAACTTCATTTTTGTTAAATTCAAAGATGTTCCTTGCATGAAGGATTTTCATTTGATATGATTTTCTATTATTTGGTAGGTTTGGAAATCTCGCAACAGGATGGTCTATAATTCAATGGACCCGGATCTTGCTAGCACTATGGCATGTATTTCTGCATCTATGCATGAGGGTCACATTTGTTGGGTTGTTGGAAATTCAAGTTCTGTACCTGTTGTTCCTGTTCTTCAGCCTTTGAATGTTCCGGTTATCCACTTTGTTATTTCTTCTGATGGTGTTTGGCGTGCTTCGGACAAGTTGGGAGGTCGGGGAGTGGTGATCAGATCCCACTTGGGATCTTTTATTGCTGCCAAATGCAAGCATGGACCGAGCTTTTCTACAGCTTGTATTGGAGCTGAGGCTCTTCACAATGGAATTCTTAGTGACTGTCAAACCGTAATTAGAGGCTTATCCTGTATTTCTTCATCCCTTGATTGGGCTACTAGGCTAGTTGTTGAGGATATTCTTTCTCTTGTATCTTCTTTTATCTTCGTTTCCTTTTGTTTTGTTCTTCGGCTGAACAATAGGGAGGCGCATGTCCTGGCTCATGGTGCTTCTATCCTTGGAGTTTCCCGGATTTGGATTTCTGATCCTCCTTTATGTCTTGTAAAACTTCCTTATGGGAGGAATTTCTCCTCCCTTGAGTTTTTCTAATAAATTGGTTCTTTCGATTAAAAAAATAATAATAAAAATAAAAATAAAAATAAAGCTAGAATATTCTCAGAATGTAAAATGCAATCCTAACATATAACGAAATTGTCGTATGAAACAGATTATTCTCATTCTCTACCAGAATGTGAAAGAGGCTAGGTAGTGCATTCCAGAATGGATCACATTCTTTAACATCCATGAACAATAGCAAACCAGCCTTAGATGGTGAAGATCTCCTCCCTCTTCCCTATTGACATAAACCAAGCGAATTTTACACGCACGTGAAGCATAACCACTAATCGACATTGTTATATATAAAACGGGACCCATGATCTCCACCGTTGAATTAAAAGGGAAGAAAATAAATCAGATAACGACTGTTTGTCTGATACTACTAGGATAGTGGCGGTGGGGCCATCCGTATCAATACATTGAAATACCGGATCAGATCAACAGAGACACCCCTGATTATGAGGCCTTTGATCATCCCCATTTGGCCCGCTTATTAAACATTTTTCTTGATATGGGGTGGCAGCCCACGAGTCCAAGAAGCTCCTATTAATTGGTGGAATTAAAATCGAAGGTGATGTTTAAGCAAGATTTGTGGGCTCGACCCATGTAAGGACGAGCCAAAGCACATGACGAAGCAACGTTTTTCACTGGCCACCCATGCTCCACTGTTGGGTTGTATTAAATTGCCGGGAGAAAAAAAGAATAGAATGCCTTTCTCCATAAGGAGACCAGAACCTTCGATATTTTTTGACACCTGGAAGATCGGTTTAGACATTTTTTCTTTACTTTTAGCCTTCCTTTTTATGAATAAAAAAATGAGAAAAAGGATTCTTATCAGTTAACCGTTTTATGTTGAAGATGTTTTTGTGTGCCATTGCATATGTTTATTCGTCGATAAAAGAATTATAAGGCCGATCATAGTTTCTTTGCCCATGAAAAGTATAGGGTGAGAGAAAACAATCGGTGTGATTGGAACACCATACTAGTGAGCATATTCATTGCACATCAAGGAGGACAATGTGATCTTTTAACACACCTTGAATAGTCATGGTGTTTCGTGCCCTAGACTAAGAAGGTTAATTTTTCCCAAAAATATATTAAAATCTCAAAAAGTACAAGACAAGATGCCACCAAGAGTCATCCCAAATAAGAAATAGATCTTTTCAAGTGTGTCAACCCCTCCAGCACACATTAGATGACAAAGAGGTACTTGGGCTCCATGCCCTTGTCAGTTGTGAGATGCACACTAGAGGGGTTGGCACACTTGAGAAGAATTGGGTCCCTGCAAACAAACATAGAGAAAAACAAAAGGGTTTCTACGACTTCCCGAAAATGAATTTCTTTTTGGTGAAACTCAAGAATGAAAATTAACTTGTCCCAAAAGCAGCAACAATAAGCTCATATTAAGGCTGCGTTTGGTAGTCATCCAAAAAACGTTTCTAGCAATTTTTTTTTTTTACTCAAATAAGAAAACAATATCTTTAGTTGGGTGTCCATGATTTGTTTTTTCTTTTTTTAATACGAATTAGGGGGAAAAAAAAAAAGGAAAAACGGAAATTTGAACCATCTTTCAACATTTAAGTAACGTTCCATTTGAAAAAAAAAAATTTATGTCCTCGACAATTTTACCAAGGCCAAAACCTTATCTCTCTCCTTGAAAGTCTAAAGAATCAAAATCTTCTCTCTCTCTCTCTCTCTCTCTCTCCTTGAAACTCTGAAGAATTAGAGTGGTGAAGAACCCATAAAGAACTCTCGCTCGATCCTTGCTCTTCTTCAATACTCTGCTAATCATTGGTCTCCCTCATCCCTATATGGGTGAAATCGGACAAAGAAACCCTTTGTGTGAATAAAAAATCACATTTGATTCCCTCTTTCTCCCTCATCCATGTCTCGATGAAACGGTTTCTGAAACAGAGTTACAAACACAATTTTTTAGGTAAAAACGATATTTTAATACATAAATGAAAATTTCTAATTTAAACACAAAATGCCATTTCTATTCATAGAAACTACCAAATGCAGCCTAAGATATTTTGATCATTTTTGTTTTGCCATTTGGCAAACTTAGATTAGATTGAAATTTTAACTGAACAACTTGAATACGAATCGACTCCTCTGTAACGTTATAAAGTGTGTAGCGTATATTTAACAATTAGGAACACTTAAATACACAATCCAAGGCGTTCAAGCACATCATAGGATATTCTTGATCATTGGATGTACGCTACACACCCTATACTAAGTACAAACATCTCAATACACCTTCTAGTACGACAGACGTCTCAATCCGCTTGAATACATATTTTACGTTAAAAATTTTTCAAACCATACCTAAACTTACACCTGGCGTCCATATGAAGGTGTACAATTTTACTTTAGGTCGTGGCCGTACCATACCGTAACCCCGCTCCCACGTATTAATGCATGCTGCGGCGAAAGAAAAAGTCATATGGTGATTGGTGGTGCTCTCACGGCCTCACCCACTTAAACGCTTTCACCGTTTGCTACCCTATGAGAGTTAGGAGCGGCCACTCACATGCTAGATAAACTCTGTTATACCTATTGGGGGTATTTCCGTAACAAATATTCCAAAATAGAGATTTCTATTCAGGATACATTATCTTGTTATGGCCCAGTTTCTATTCAATCAGGACCCTCTTAACCATTTTTCTAGAACGTGGATGAGACTTGAGAGTATCAAGCGAACGAGGCCGTCTGCTATTTACCAACAAAAAAAAAAAGGGAGGCCGTCAGCTTAGCGACCTCGTGTTCGTAGCCGTTGTTGTTCAACGGTCGGAAAGCTTAACTGCAACGTGGCTTTGTCTGGGTCACGGATAAGGTAATGCTGGGTCCCACTCACTATGCCTACGTGGCTGAAACAGCGGTAGTAGTTGGACTGTTGAGTGAACGTTAAACAGGGTCACGGACTAAAGAGTGCGAAGGTCGTTAGTTTGGTCTCATTTTTACCGGCGAAAATTAATGTGATCTTATGGATCCATTGTAATATCAAAATAACTAAAATACCCCTTGGTTAAATTTTTGACCTGATGAACCGGATTATATTTGGTCTAGCCATGAGTTAAGTTTGCTTGTTATTGTTGAGTGATTATTCTCTGCAGTGAGTGCGGTGGTACAGTAAGCATCGGGTGATTGAGAGCATTTAAGCACATGTTTAGAGGTCCTCTCGGCCATCCGATGCTCACTGCACCTCTGCACTCAATATAGAGGATGTTTTTGCGTTATTATCACCTAGGCAGTGTGACTTTTCCATCAAACAGTCAACTTCTACCCCACATGCATTTCATAAATCTCCATGTTGAACTTATCAAAAATCTATTTTTGTATGAGAGAGAGAGAGAGAGAGCCAACCAGATTGTGCACTCCTAAACCCCAAACATAGACCATCCCACCCCCTATTAAATGCTTGGATGCACGTTCCCATTGGCCCCACAAGACAGGGCAAGGGCCACTCCTTATGCATTCGCCGTAATATGTTGTGATCAACTTATTACGTACTTTTTAAAGTATAAGTTATGATCTAAACCCCTTGGCCCTTGTAGTAGCATCAATTAAATTAAATTAAAAAAAAATATATATATATATATATATATCTATATATATATATATGGGCAAGTGGTAGTAGAACGTACGTATTGCAATCTTATTTTCACTTTTTTTTTAATATTAACCGTCCATTTAAGTTTAGATTAATCTAAACCATCTATTAGTTTTTTATATTGTAACTGATTCCTAATTTTTAGGGTGGAGAGATGACGGATGTGGTTACTTAACTTGTCTAATATTTTTTTATATAGATAAATAAATAAAAATAAAAATCCAATATAAGTGGACTCCTCCTTCGATTTTGTTGGGAAATCTAAATTCTCTCTCTCTCTCTCTCTTCAACGATTCCTTCTTTCTACAGCCATCACCATCATCATCTCTCTCTCTCTCTCTCAAAATAGGATGAGATAAGAAACAAATCAACATAACTATTTTCAGGCACTGAACATATGAGAGGCTTGGCCACACATATCAAAATACCATGTTTACATATTAATCATCAGGGAAGGGATTTGGACAGTAAAGTTTACATATATGACAAAAGACAAATTTGAATTTATAAAGTAAACAAAGCTGTTGAATATCTAGGATTTTATTATTACTTATTGGGTAGATATTATTAACCTATGAGAATTTACCATGGATGCAAATCTTCACTGAAATTGATAAACAAAACTTCAACTAGACTGGAGAGCGGTGAAAAAGGAAGAAGAAAGAAGGAACAATCTTGAAGAAGAAGCAAGGAGAGAGAGAAAGAGAGGATCGAGATTTCTAACGGAATGAAAGAAGGAGTCCACTTATATTGGGATTTTTATTATTTATTTATTTAAATATTAATAATATTAAACAGAGTTGTAACCGTTTACAACTATGTTAGCAAGATTAACATATTTAACATGTGTCAATCATATCACTTACATGAACATTCACCGAGCTCTGAACGTTCTGCATTCCTATTTTTCTGCACGTACCGCGACCAATATATATATATATATATATATTAAATAGGATAAAAGGAAATACACGTCCCCGCAGACAATTTGAACCCATGTACTTTTCACTCGTAATCTGTTTCCTCATTTTACTATTGGCTTCATTCATAAGATGCCAATATAAATATACGACGTGTAGATCCCACTCCCATTAAACAATATGCAAATTAAGAATTACAATAGCAATTATTGATGTAGAGCCTAAGCTCTTTTAGAAGGTTAGTTAAAAAAAATTAACTTCATGGGTTGGCTAAAAAATAGGGGATTAGTGTAAAACCCACAATTAGGGGTGTCAACGGGTCGGTCCAGCTCGGTTTTGGTCCAGGTTGAGTAGGTTTCAGTGTGGGAAGGCTGAAATCGAAATCAAACCAATAAGGAAATTTCGATTTCGGTTAGGTGCAGTTTGGTTTCGATTTGTCTTCGGTTTCTTAAATCGATTTGTAATCGGGTTGGTTTCGATTTTTGGTTTAATTTGGATTCGAATTTCCATACAAATGTATACAAAACTATGGAAATTTTGATTTTTTTAATGAATTTTGGAGTGTTTCGGTTTCTTACCGGTTTGGTTTTGGTTTCGGTTTGGGTTTTGAGCTGGTTTTGGTTTGGTTTCGGGTTTATTCGGTTTCCAATACGCTTCGGTTTGGTTTTGGGGTTGCAATACTCCAAACCGAAACTGAACCAATAAGGCTTCGATTCGGTTTGGTCTGACCGATTTTACTGGTTCGGTTTAGTGTTTGACACCCCTACCCACAATGAAGACAAACCTGACTTGTTTAGTGTCAAACCAGATTAGCTTAATAGTTAATACAAGTGCTTGGGACAAAATAAAACTAGGGGATTATTCTAAAACCCACAATGAAGGTTAACCTGATTTGTTTAGTTTCAAATTAGATTAGCTTAATAACAAGTACTGTTGGCGTACAAATCCAACAAGTACTTGGGCCAAATGAAATTTGCCAAAACAAAACGACTTAAAAAAAGAGAAGTCAATTATGACTTTTAACTTTAACTTTTGTTATTCTTGCTTTTCCTTTTGCTGTGGGGCAAAACATAATAATAACATTAAAAACAAGGATTATTTGCTTTGCAAAAGAATGTCAAAAAAAAATTGAGATAACGTGATTTGAGATGGATTCTAGATTTGTGTTTTATTGGTTATCTAATGAATCTTGTTGGTTTTTTTAGTCTGTAGAAAAATATAATAATTTATTGAAAGAAAGATAGAGGTTCTTGCCAAAAGGAGGTTTAGTGAATTAAAATACCTAAATACGTTATATATTTCCGACCTAAGTTGTTTGCTATTTGGTTGTTTTAGCATAGTTCGTTATGTTTGTTGTTTCTTTTTGTTACATTATAATCCTTTAGACTTTGCTTGATCAAAAAAATTTATCTATCCAAAAAGCAGCTGAATTACGTAATTCATGTCAATATTTATTCTCAAAGGAATAAGGAATATTCACTTAGAAACGTAAAGTCTCAGTATTGCATAATTTAAGCTCCATCCAAAGAAGCTTTATGATTACAAGGTTGACTGTAAAATTTGAACACCTGAATTTGGCTCAACATAATTTTTTCGATTCATAAAATCCAAATGAATCTAGTTTTATAAGTTCGTGTATATCTCTTGCAATGACTCTAATGGACACTACAAGAAAACACATTTATGGCGATGGTATAAAAATGCTACCGTCACCAAATATAATATATGGCGACGGTAAAATAGATACCGTTGCCTAATACATTTGTTAATTTACCAGATACCGTTGCCTAATACATTTGTTAATTTACCGGATTTTGCTATCCAAAAAAAAATTTGAATGGATTAATTATTATAAAAGTATTTTTGAATAGATGTAAATATTGAATCTTTAATACGATGAATAAGAGATTTAGTTCATTGATTTGGTCTAGTTTATGAGTTGATGATTCACAGTAAAGAATTTATTTTGATAAATTTGATATGGATAAAATGAGTCTATACATCTATCATTAATTAATGAGAAAATATTATTGTAACTAAAGTGGTGAATCAAGAAATTGTAACTTGACCTTTTTGCCCTTTAAAATAAACATATATATTTTTTCAATGAAAGTAAATCTTGTATTAAAAAACTTTCCATTTTTGAAAATCCTAGTTTACTCTTATAATAAATAATTATTTGAGAATAAGATAAGGAGCAAAAAAACATGTTACAACTTCTTAGTTCACTACTTTGTTGATAACAAGTTGCACCCTTAATTAATTAAATATTAGAATAAAATTATATAATTTTATTATAAATTTATCAGAGATTTAGTACCCCAATCCCATCTCTCTCATCATTTGACAAAAACAAACAAGGCGATTTCTAGAAAGCACCAGAGGGCCCTCCAACTGCTGGCATCACCATGCACGCAAAGTGCATCCATTGTTAAATAATTAATTTTTTATTTATAAATTAATTAGTTTCTTATGATAAATTTATCTGAGATTAAGGAACCAATAATCCCATCTCTCTTACTATTTGACAAAATATACCAGACAAAATTCCTAGAAGCAATTGGAAGCCCTCCAACCACATGCATCACCATGCACACAAAGATGGGAAGAGATGATGCAATTCCAGCATAGCATATAAGCACCTATACAAGTATAGAATCATCTGTATAAACAAGTGGCTTATGGACAAACATTCATGTCAAGCAAAGACTAGAGTGAAATACAACCATTACCATAGTTGGTAGTCATGCCACCAGGTGACAAGGTTTTTATTAGGTCATGGGATGGACCTTCTTGCTTCTTGGGGAAAGGTGGGGTAGGGGTCAAATAGAACAGGAGAAAGTTTTCTGGTTCATTTAATTACTTTCCCTCTCATTTACTAGTTGATGTGGAATATATTTTCTCTACTTTCATGATATCCACCCTATTACATGAACACCCATTAGCATTCCTCTTAAAACAATTAGACACCCTTCGCTTTGAAATGTCAATACATAATTTTGTGGCAAAGCATGATTGCTTTCGAGCCAAAAGTGGATAATTAAATCAAAGAATTACACAACTTATCCAATGATGAAACTATCAAATTACTAATCAATATGTTAAATGCCAAACCATGAAAGGTGCCAAATGATCAATTCAGTCTCATTTTTGAGTTTTGTCTAGGTGGAGACACCATTTTGCCACCCTTTATGTCTAGGCAAAAAGATCATAAGATCAGAAAACATTATTTTCGTTTGGTTGATTTTGAATTGAACCGGATTAGTTATAGCGTTCCAAAAGTAGGGCTAAGCTTAAAAAACAACATAATCTACCTGATTCATCAAATATTAATTCTTTACAACCCAAAAAAAAAAAAAAAAAAAAAAAAAATCAAATATTCTAATTATCGTAATCATAATAAATATTATTTACCAAAAAAAATCATAATAGATAATAAATGTTTATTAAAGCTGTTTCTTTGAGCTTTTCGAAAAGGATGGCCAGTGGGCGCTTTGGGCGTGCGAGTAGAGTTGAACAAAGAGATTCCCTTTGACGATTCCTCGTTTGGAAAGTGGGGCCATAGTACCGTAAGCTAATACCGCATAATCTCATCGTCCATTAAGTAGACCCCACCACAATAGGTCCATCCATGGGACGGTTGTGATCCATCTGAATTTATAACCGTTTGCTCGTTCTTTCCTTTCTCCTTTTGGTCAGAAACTGAGATAGCAAATCGAAGCGACGAAGTACCGGTTCGGCCTTGGTTATATAACATAGAGAGAGAGAGAGAAATAACAGAGCGAAGTGGAGCCATGAACGATTCAGTAAAGAGCGGGAAGGAACAGAGAGATTTTTTGTGAGATCGGAAGGTGTTTGTGAATAGAGAAGGGATGAAAATGTTGAGGGATCAGCAAGAAACCGTCGCCGGCGAAGATGGTCGGACGGTGGTGGTAGGGGTGAAATTGGATGGAGAGAGTAGAGAGTTACTCACTTGGGCTCTCGTGAAAGTCGCTCAACCAGGCGATCGTGTTATTGCCCTTCATTGCCTCAGCGAGACAGGTAAGAATCTTGACTATTATAGAGTAATTTTGTGTTTCGAGGTCTGGTTTTGATCTGATATATTTCATTTTGGTATCTGGGTTCTTCCTATTTTTGGTGGTTTAGATGTACTTGATCAAGATGGGAAATCATGTCTTCTCTCGCTGGTCAAGGCTTTTGATTCTATACTTGCTGTGTATGAAGGTTTCTGCAATTTGAAACAGGTTCAAAATCAGTTTCATTTCTCTTCATTTCCTCCTTTATTATCTTTTTAATTCTTTTTTTTGGGTTGACTGTAAGAGTTATTCGGTTGAAATTGTGAAGGTGGATCTAAAGCTTAAGATCTGCAGAGGGTCTTCAGTTCGGAAAGTTATAGTGAGAGAAGCGAAAGCTTATGGGGCTACGAAGGTCATTGTGGGGACTTCGAAGAGCCACCATACAATTGGGTCTTCGGTTTCGGTTGCAAAGTACTGTGCGAGGAAGCTTTCGGAAGATTGTTGTGTTCTTGCCGCTAATAGTGGCAAAGTTGTGTTTCAGAGGGAAGCGTCTTCCGTGGCCTCCAGTGGCTCTCGAGGTTGTTTTTTTGATTTCCCCTTTATAGATTTCTGTGGCTTAGTTTAGTTTCTTCTTAATTCTCAATAGAATTCTCTTTTTAACATTTTTTGGCTTTAGGAGAACACCATAGCCTACGCAGGAATTTGTTGTGTGCCATTCAGCGCTCATTGAGTAAACATCATAATAATAAGCTACTAAAGGATGCATCAGCAGCGGCTTTATCTAATCAGGAATCCTGTAGGGATTCTGGAGTGGAGTCACTGAATGCAGAGTTGGATTGTTCAGAGACTTTACTAAGACAGAATTGTTCAATTTGTATACCTGGCACTGATTTGCTGGATTATCAACAACACAGAGAAGACTCTAATGGTGATGAGAACGAAGACAATTCTCTGGCTGTGGTGCCTGTACAGACTCTAGAAGGAGCCTCAAGTTCAATCTCGCTTTTGATCCGGGAAATTCCAGAGTTGAGACCTGGTTGGCCTATTCTTCGCCGCACGATTTTGTCCAATCGGCAGTCTGGGGAGGGCTCCCATGGGAAGCAGGCCTCTGTAGTTCAGTGGGCAATGCGGCTACCCAGCAGGTTTTCTTCAATAGCCGTCTATCCAGATTGTAAGCAAGTAATCAGTCATCAGCCTGATGAAGTTTGTAGTACTAAATTGGATGGGGA
Source organism: Macadamia integrifolia (assembly GCF_013358625.1). Lineage (NCBI taxonomy): Eukaryota > Viridiplantae > Streptophyta > Magnoliopsida > Proteales > Proteaceae > Macadamia > Macadamia integrifolia. Next base: position 15,736,367 of record NC_056558.1, read on the forward strand.
GAGCGGAGCAATTGTTCCAGTAGGGATCAATGCGAATTCTCCTCCATCTTCACCCTGCTGTGGGTCTAAGAACATTCCCAACGAGTTGGAAGGTCTCCACGATAAGTACTCATCCACATGTAGATTATTTGGGTACCAGGAACTCGTGTCGGCAACCTGTAACTTTAAGCCTGGTTTGTTCTTTGGTTTTTCCAGTTTTTTATCAACCTGTTTGAGTTGTCTGTCTTTAATTCGTTGATTGTGGGTTTGTCTCTAATAATCCATACATATATTCCAGATAATTTGGTTGGAAAAGGAGGGAGTAGTCAGGTTTATAGAGGGCATCTTCCAGATGGAAAGGAATTAGCAGTGAAAATTTTAAAGCGGTCAGAGAATGTGTTGAAGGAATTTGTATTAGAAATTGAGATCATTACCACCTTACATCACAAGAACATCATATCCCTCTTTGGGTTCTGCTTTGAGGACAACAATCTTCTCTTGGTTTATGATTTCTTGTCCAGGGGAAGCCTTGAAGACAATCTTCATGGTAGATGACTAATTGGTCTTCTTTGTTTACTATATAATTTCAAATTGCAGTCTTGTTGCATTTTCTGATTTCTTCTACTGTTTTTTTCTGATCACTGAATCAGGTAATAAGAAGGACGATTCAGCATTTGGTTGGGCAGAGAGGTTCAAAGTGGCTTTGGGTGTCGCTGAGTCTCTGGAGTATCTACACACTGGCAGCTCTCAAAATGTGATCCATAGGGATGTGAAATCGTCAAATATCCTTCTCTCTGATGATTTTGAGCCACAGGTGCTTAATTTTTATTTTAAATTTTTTCTAATTTGTCTTCTTTTCCATCGCAGCTTGTCTAAATTCTGTTCCACCATTGCTCAAACTGTTCTTTTTTGTTGATTCAGCTGTCAGATTTTGGACTTGCTACATGGGCTTCAGCCTCCTCATCCCACATAACATGCACAGATGTTGCAGGAACTTTTGGGTATGAACTTCTGTTAATGCAATTTCCCTGTGATTTACTGTTAAGAGAACATATAATTATGTTTTTTACAATTTCTTTTGTGGCAGATATTTGGCTCCTGAGTACTTCATGTATGGCAAAGTAAATGACAAGATTGATGTCTATGCCTTTGGTGTTGTACTTCTTGAGCTTCTGTCAGGAAGGAAGCCCATCTGCAGTGACTGTCCAAAGGGCCAAGAAAGCCTGGTTATGTGGGTAAGTCATTGAACATCCTTGTGTGGTTGCCTTAGTACTAATTTATTTATTAACTTTAATTTCCAACTGATAATTGCGAATGGATGGGATGGCCATGTTTAGGCAAAACCAATTCTCGAAGGTGGAAAAATCACCCAGTTGTTAGATCCAAGCTTTGGGGATAATTATGACCATGATCAGATGGAGCGGATGGTTTTAGCTGCCACCCTCTGTATCAGACGCTCACCTCGATCTAGGCCTCGAATGAACCTTGTAAGTCATCACTCCTTCCTCTCTGTGCTTCCTTTGTTTTACATAGTACCTTAATCCTCACAATGAATTTTCTGACCGTTGACCTCAGGTCTTGAAGCTCCTCCAAGGTGATCCTGAGGTAGCCAAGTGGGTGAAGCTAGAGGTTAATGCTTCAGAGGAGTTCGATGCACAGGATGAAGAATCATTTCCCCATACTAATATCCAGTCCCATCTGAATGTTGCTTTGCTTGATGTGGAGGATGATTCATTGTCTGTAAGCAGCATTGAGCAAAGCGTATCATTGGAGGACTACTTACAAGGGAGATGGAGCCGCTCGTCAAGCTTCGACTAATTGTGAATGTTTGAATCTCTGTACATTCTTCTCATCCCTTCCATGTTTCCCTTTTTGTGTTTCCAACAAGTAGATCTTGGATGAGAGGTTGTTTTCTGTTATACCCTCCTCCTTGCCTTGTAGACCATGTCTCAATCACTAATTTGATTGGGGGGCTGGTTTCAGCAACCATTAACCAGTTCTCTTTGATTCTTCTTTGTTAGAAAAGGTTGATATCTTAATGTATTAGTTGAAATGCTGGAACAGTGTTTGTTGAGGTGGGCATAAGTAACCAGTGCTTGATGTTGTTACATTTGAAGAAATAATAAGAGCCAAGGCTGCCTGGAATGTTTCTTCCTTCAATTTAGTTTTGTTTAACACATACTGCCACTGTTTCTGTTGAATTGGGTGTGTGATCCTGTTAACATCTTTAGTTGGAAGCATTCCACCTTTATGATTGGTCAACTGCGCCATCAAACACCACACAAACCACAGTAAAAGTCACTTTATGACTTGTCCAGAGAGGTTTTCTATTAACGACCTGGAGTCAATGGTCACACACAACCGTCATGCACGTACGCGTTTATCCATTAGAGTAACGTGTAGACCAGTTTTATCCCAAAAGTAGAAATTACAGTTCAGCAGAAAGCTCTCTTCAACCCCCCATAAAATCAAGAAATAAAAAGCTTCTGTTTCCTTTCGGTAAAGTAGTAGAATCAATGAAACTTACTACTTGTAGCGAAATTCCCAAGTTTTAAGATTAAAAACTCAAAATTTCTAAGATTTCAACTGATTCCGATTCAAATTTTGAACCATGACTTTAGACGAGGAAAACCATGCCTCTTTCGAGTTGAGATCCCCTACATGTACATTCCTTGGGTGTTCGATATTCACACATGAAATATATGTTCAGGTGAACCTGTGGGTAGAGGATATGGACTTCCCCCTCGCCACCTCCCCTTTCCTCCCCTTCAACACTTGGATGGGTTAGGGAAAGGGAAAGTGACCTCTCCCCTTTCCTCCCCCTTCAACACTTACATGGGAAAGGGAAAGGGAAAGGGAAAGGGAAAGGGAAAGTGAAAGTGAAAGTGAAAGGGAAAAGGAGACACTAGAGAAAAGGATATGTGGAGGATTTATTATCACATATCCATATAGGTATTTGGTTTCATTATTAGGTCTCACTCACATCTAGAATACCTTATTAACCGGGAGTTTATATGACTGGAGCAATTTGTGGTGGATATAGAATATGAAGCTCTCACTTCCAAGTAGGTGGAAGAGGTCTTATGACATGATTTTGTTATTGGAGCGGGTTCTCTAAACAACAAACATAGAGAAGTGTACAATGAGGTGCGGCAAAGCAGTATCGTATATTGGAGAGCAGTGAGGTCATTGAAAGAGAAAGAGAAAGAGAAAGAGAAAGACACACGGCTCAGAGAACCTTTCCCTTTCATTATATAACAACAATAAGTTAGTTCTACATAAATTTTAAAATAAATGAAATAAAAAAAAAATTAAAGTATATGTCTTTCTGTAATCTGTATATACAAGTCCTTTTATTTGTTGTCATTTTTTATATATGGAAGAAAGAACTCTGTCAGGCTGTGTAGCATATGTTAGCCTCTCTCTCTCTTCAATAAAGAAATTGATAAAGCCCCCTTAAACTCGTGAGTCGTGACAGGCATTAAGCCATTCAAAATTTTTGAAATAATTCCATTCACAGGCAACTCAGACCTTCCCTCTTGTTTTCAAAAATCTGTATTTATTTCAGCCCAGGAAATCCAGGAAACTGCAAAGGATATCACGCTCCATTGCAGTTCTCATTTATTAGAACCACCAATCTTAACATATGGATTCAGAAATATCTCTTCTGTTGAAGGTAGCTAGATCTACTGTAGATGTAATATAGCTGTAAAGAAATCCCTAATAACACACACAGATCTGTTAGTCCGTTAACCGAAAAAAAAAAAAATTACAGGGCTTGTTAAACAGAACCCACAGCTTCTCTAATTATCTTTTTTTTTTTTTTTGGTAAGGCAGCTTCTCTAATTATCAATGGTACCTTATACTTCAACCTGAAAAAGAATTAGTTCTACCCAGAGCCTTCAACCTTTGATCTATTCCATTCACAACCATCCAGAACTTCTCTAACAACTGAAACAGAACCAGATATGTTGTTGTTGTGGGTTGATAACTCCCTGCAGCTATGACCTGTTTCAAGGACTGTAATGTGTCTCTGTTAACAAATCCTTCCAAAATTATGAAACAGTTGGTCATTGAGACATCCTTTCCCCCACCTCCCACCCCCTTAAGTGGTCATCCTAGAAATCCTCCCAAATTATAATAGAATACTTGTGTGGCAACATTATCTTTCTTTCTTCATTGTTAAAAGACAACCCAAGTCGCAAAATTTTAGATACACTAGTGTTTGATCTTAAGATAAAAACATATTAATTAAAAACCCTCAAAACGAAGTTTAAGATCTTGTAATATATGTGCATGGATTTCTATTACTATCATTCTAAGCTCATACATGGGATTGTCAAGTGTGAGAGGATGAGAAAATCATTAAACATGGTTTACAGATTTTCTTTTTATTAAACAGGGAAAATCACTACTTTCTACTTTCTTCTTCTCTTTTGGGTTAAACTACTTTCTTCCCTTTAGGCAGAGGAACTTTTGGTCAGGCCAACCCAAGGAAGCCTCCTTAGATGGCTTACATTTTTTCTTTTTTTGTGCCATCTTAGAGAGTAATTTGGTAATATATGATGTTGGATAGAGTACAGTAAGTTTGCATTTGGGATGAAACATTAATGGATCGAGTTTTCCTAATGCTATGGTGAATGGGAATGCCCATCACGACCCTAGACAATGGGGGGAGGGGTGGGTTACATTTGAACAGTCCCATTGTTTAGCCACCAGTGAAGGAAAACTTTTTTCAACATTAATTGTCAGTTCCGTTTGATTAATTATAAAGGGAAGTGAAGGGAAATATATTGTATTTTCTGTAAAAACCACTTCTTATAGATTTTTCAGCATATTCTTACAATCGAACACCAAAAATGATTTTTTTATAAAATATAATATATTTCACTTCCCACATGAACATTTGCATCTCCCTTGTGATCAAACGGAGCAGAGAAGTGGAGGGCAAGTGTATAACCTACTTATCCACAAATTTGGACCTGTCATATTTGTCCTGTGGTAGATGTTAAGGCCACAGGAAAAGACTTTGTTAGGGCAGGGTGTTTTTTTTTGCCACTCCAGTGTCTTGACATAGGCGCCACGTTACCTTACAAAAACCATTTTCTCATAAATATATATCACGTGCAGTCATCAATTTGAATCATGCATGAGATAGGAGACCCGGTCTCTAATTAAACTGTTTAGATCATGTATAAGAATTACCTATTCGTAATGCCAACGATTCAATTTTCAACATTTCAAAATCAATCACAGCCACAGGAGTACTAAGTGGGTCATTAAAGCTAGTGAATTCAAAGTCAAAAAAAACTTTAAGACTGCTTGTCTTTGCTTCTTAGTAAAGGATGATGACTGAATAATTCAAATCATGTGAAGGAATAATCCAATAATGAGGTCACTTCACCTTTGGATGAAGAAAAACTTTCACTTTTATTATTTAATTATTAAATTTACGACAAAGTTTTTCTTTATCGATGACTGAATTATGGGATAGTCCAAATGTGATCCCCATCACTCTACACCTATCTCCCCCCTCCTACAGTATGTGATGGATAGGCCACAGTGGCCTTAAGAAAACTCGAACCTTGAGTTTATGGGAAATTTTAGGATAATGTAGGCCCCAGTGCCTCACGCATCATATTTTGACTCAATCAGCATTATGTAGGCTTCCCATGCTTTTTGCCTGACCAGGGCCTAAGCATATTTGGGTTGTTTTTATAAATAAATAATAATAAGAAAAAAAGCATACTTGGGTTGCAGGATTATTGGGTTTATTTACTGAATGCCTCCAATCTCAATTATTGGTAATTCTAATTGAGTCTATGTTTCATAATTGGAGTTTATCCTTGGGTTTGAACCATAAAACCAAACAGGTTAGAGGGGTTCCTCGTCGACCAAATTTAAAGAAAAATCTAAACCTAAAAAAAAAATTAGGATTTTTTCTATTATGACTCTCACATGTTATTTCTTATAGTTAGCTCGCTATCAAGTGGTTTTTCTTAAACCCTTACTTGATCAAACTGTAATTTCACAATCAAGGCTTACTAAGAAGTAAGAACTATTCATCAAGAATCATCATTTTTTATTTGTGCCTCTGTTTAGATGTTTATAAGAAAAAGAAAAAAAAATTGTATTGGCTGCTAATTTTTGGAATTGCAGAATGTGCTTCAAGAGTGGAAGCAAGGGGATGCAACAGGGTTTGCATGATACAATAGAAATGAGATTTCCGAGGCCAGAGCTGTGGATTGATTGCAAGAATCTGGTGGAGTGGTTAAATCTGCTACATCATCTCTGTTAGCATTGGGAGATGTTTGGTTTACCATTAGATCTGCTTAAACTCATTTCAGTTTTAAATATGTAAAGATGGTTAAACAGTAACGTTATGTTATATACTGGCTCACCACTTGGCCACCAAAGCTAGAACATCTTAAGAGTCGAGATACACTAGCAGATTTACTAAGGTTCTTATAAAAAAATTTAGATTGTTACTTAGTTGTGTGACCACTGTGCTAATGGGGACCAACTGGGGGAAATGCCCATGCATCCAAGCATGGGTTTGGATGATCTTTTTGATATACTTATGTCTGGATGTGAGGGTGCATGACAAGGTAGGGATCTTTTTCCTAAAAAACAACTTAAGTGGTGCTTAAGGGCCCGTTTGATAACGTAACCAGAAACGTGTTTCTGTGTTTTCTTGTTCTCAGAAACACAGAAACGGCATAAATACCGTTTGGTAAAAGTGTTGTGTTCTACTTGTTTCTTGAAGCATAAATTGAAATTTATAACAATTTATGCTTCAAGAAACATCAATGACGAAACAAGAAAAGTTGTTTCGCTTGTTTCTCGAAACAAAAAGGCGGAACCATTCATTCGACAAACCGACCATTTGAAAAATCTGGGGAGCTTCATTCGACGATCGACAGTGGCCTCCCAGTACAAACGTTGAAGACGACCTGCAACTGCGCATCCAGATCTCTGCTCCTCCTGCGTAACCGACGACGGTAGGCTCTTCTCCTCCAGCGTCGATCGTCGACGGGGAGCTCCGCTCATTCGAAGATCGAGATATGCCTCCATGTACAACCGTTGAAGACGACCTACAACTGCGCATCCAGATCTCTGCTCCTCCTGTGTAACCGACGACGGTACACTCTTCTCCTCCGGCGTCGATCGTCGACCAATTGGCGCTCCGTGTGATGCCGAAGGAAAGATTGGGTTGAATTAATGCTCTTTTATTTTATTTGATGATGATATAGATCGAAAGGATCATGTCTGGGTTTTCGTTTCCTTCTGTTCTCTGTTCTTCTTCTTGTTCTTCTTCTTCT
>NC_056558.1:15743839-15754205 GCF_013358625.1 Macadamia integrifolia
ATATATGACACATGTTGCCAACCAATCTATGATACGAAAAGACCTATGTTGTCCAGGGCCTTTTGGATAGGCCAACCCAAGGAAGCCTCATGGCTCAGAATATTGGGTGACTTGGACTGGTCAAACCTATTCAGGGTAAGTCCCTATTTAATCTTTAAATAAAATAAATATATATAAATTAATAAAAAAAAAAAAAAATGAAACTAATAACAGAATCACATTTCATTGAATTTCAAACTCTTTTTTAATGGTGAAAATTGAATTTTAAGGCTGTGTTTGGTATGCATTCTTGGAATGCATTATGGACCAATAACACATTCTAAACCGTTAAAAACATTGTTTGGTAAGCATTCCATTCCCAAAATTCTAGAACATGATAAAAAATGCAGCCCATTCTGGAATGGGATATTTTCCCATTTTGCATTCTGCATTCTCCATTCTCCATTCTCCAGCTCTCGGCACAAGATCGGGAAGACAAAGGAGAAGACGAAGCAGAACTTTGAGAAGAGTTTGAACGACGGGAAAGAGACATACCGGAACAGAGGCATGAAGTCCAAAACCCGAACAGCACAACTCACCGGCGAAACTCAGATAAATAAAAAGATAATTAGTCGAGGCCTATCAGGACCCCCTTGGATCTAGTTCTCAGTGGTGGATCAACCCGAGCCGTTACAGGGCATAAAAACGGCCTCTCCTAGGCCTGACAAATCCATCGCTCAAAGGATAGTCAATCGCAAATAGTGAGAGATCAATAGGTTCTGCATCCAGGGAATATAGGGACTCAAGATCAGCATCTTGTAGATCATCATGATGAAGTGAAGCAAGTATATGAAGAACTTTCTCTTTCTTGCGAACATTAGGACAGTTCTTAGCAAAGTGTCCATGTTTGCCACAAATAAAGCAAGAAGTAGACTTGTTCATACCGTAAAAATCGACTGTCAAGAAAGGCGATCCGAGAAGTCATGGGAAGACCTTTCCTGCCATGGAAAGAGAGAGCGAGCTTAATCGCACCAAAGTGGAGATGGGTATAACCCTGAGTTTTCCACTGAGGAATGAGGGGAGTCGGAATCTCTAGGGTAAACAACTGTTCTTTATCGGTGGCAGGGATGTGATACTGGTCACATCTAGAGGCCTAAACTAACTCTTTCAGAGGAGGGGTTTTCTTTCGAGGAGCAATTAAAGTCTTCCATGCAGAAGAGGTGGATCGTTTCTTCGGAAAGACAGTATAAGGGTTCAACAGAGGGGATGGAGTCGCAGGGATGAGGTGGTCATCAGGTAAGTAATCAAACTCATACAGAGAATCAATAGAAGAAAAAGAAGAAGATAGGGAAGACGAAGGAGAAGACGAAGCAGAACTTCGAGAAGAGTTTGAACGACGGGAAAGAGACATACCAGAACAGAGGCATGAAGTCCAAAACCCGAACATCACAACTCACCGACGAAACTCAGATAGATAAAAAGATAACTAGTCGAGGCCGATCAGGACCCCTTTGGATCTAGTTCTCAGTGGTGGATCAACCCGAGCCGTTACAGGGTATAAAAACAGCCTCTCCTAGGCCTGACAAACCCATTGCTCAAAGGGTACTTTTTCCCGACACTAACCTTATGAAAGACACCTTCTCTCCAAAGGAATAACATCTCATTCTTTCAAATCTTTAAAATCAGTTTCCTTTTCTTTCTAAAAACTCGTAAAATCAAGAACTTTGACGAATGTCGCCGTGAAGGCGAGGGTTGTCACCATCCTCTGGGATTTGAGGATCGATTTAAGCAATACTATCTAAGGAACCATTCAAAATTTTATATTTTTCTTTGAGAGTTATTGATGTAATGTTGTCTAGAATTTTCACCGAGGAGATTCCGCCCATGAAGTGTTTGATAAAATGTCTGAGCATTCTAACATCAAGAATGCATTTTAAACAAACATTTTATCCAAACAATGTTCTCATTCTCGATTAAGAACACATTCTATATTTTCAGAATGGAAATGCGCATTCTCAAAATGAAAATGCATACCAAACACAGCCTAAGTTTACACCATTGCAAACATATTCAATAATTGTCAAATTAGTGAACAATTGATAATATTTTAAAAAACAACTAGATTTACTGAATTCATAGTGACTCAAGTGAAAAGACTTATTTTATTTTACTCGAACAATTCATGATCTAAGGCACCGTTTGAAACGGATTTTTAGGTGTTTGATAAACCTTGTTTCTTGGCACAGAAATGGCAGAAGATATCATTGATTTCATATATATTGTAGTGAGAAGAGAAGAAAAAAGAAAGTAAAGTACCAACAACAAAACATGCATCATAGCCACTGGAAGTGCACACAATTTTCGAAGAATTATTTCCACAATTCCACACATATATCACTGATTTCATAAACATTTAAATGAAAATGGAAAAATAAAAAAAAATAAAGCAAAATAAGGATGGAAGGTCTAACACCTTAAAATCACAGGAATATGCAATAGTTCCTTAACACTACAAAATTGAATCATATGAGAGGAAGAAATTCACTCATGCATTATGGTAAAAATCAGAAAAGGGTTTAAATCCCCTTACTATTCTTGAAGCAAACCACTGATTTCTAATAAATTAGTTGAAGTAGATCGTACCCAACGCATTGGACTTCTAAACCGCTAGAAATTTCGATTGAGAAATTCTACAAAGTAGGATCAAGGAACAAACAATCACTCTATTCACATATTCCAACATTTTCCATTACAAATTTTTAGGGTTCCCGTAAAATTGGGGAGAACATTCTCCTACCTTGCAGAGGAATAGAGAGAAGCATAAGGGTCGATGGACTGAAGGCACTAAAGCTTGAGTTTGAAGATCTACAGTACCTGAACTCGCATGAAGCTTGTGGAAGGATAATCTGAGGTAGAAGATCGATCGAGTTTGCCTCTTTTATAACTTTACCTAGGATTGCTTTACAACTTACTCGGGGTACGATTTGCAGCACCATGAACAAATCTTTGCAAGTGAGAAGACAGACGCGAAGTTCACGGGACCTCCAATCGTCTTCAAGAGGGTTGCCTTGAGAGGTGTCGCTGGAGTTTGGTTTGTATTTGCATTGGAGTATGAAGGCCCTTCTTCTCTTTATAGTAGAGAACTTCAGCGTGAGGTGAAATGTCAAGGCAATATTATCGGGCAGGGGTAAAAATGATGTTCACAAGTCGTTTCCAGAAACGATGAAACGAGCGAAACTGGTTTCGTCGTTTTTGTTTCTTGTACTAGAAATTGATATAAATTTCAATTTTTGTTTCTAAAACAAGGTGAAATGAAACACTTTCATCAAATGTTTTTCACTCCGTTTCTACATTTTCAGGAACAGAAAAACGTAGAAATGCATTTCTGGGAACATTATCAAACGGGCCCTAAGTCTTGTTATTTTTTTCTCTAGTCAAGTCTACATGACTCTTGACTAAATTTTCCAACATTTTGACATAACTTGGGTGACTTCGTCAAATTGAAACCTGTTTTTCCAACTATTTCAACAGCCAGAATGGAGATGTCATTTGTCCACACTCCACATTACAGAAGAGAGGCCATGTAGTGTTTGGATGAAAAAAAAAATTCACCCTCCCCCCCCAAAAAAAAACTTCTTTTTCTTAAATTTTCTATCTAAACAAACAAAGCCATTCAAGTTTGAAAACGTGGTCAAAGTCAAGTTTGAATGGGAATCCCATTCACTGTGGGACCAAGAAAAATCGGCCCCCTTACTATAAATTGCAATCAACTTTGAATTTCTTTTCTATCAAAAGAAAACTTGATTTCTTGAAAATCAATAAGGAACTAAGCCAAGAAAAACTGATAGCAAAGAGGTTTCAGGGCACATTGATCCAATGGAGCCACCACCGTTTCACCACAACCACCGGTACGTACCCATCTCCCCTCCTAGGTTTCCCGGCGACCGGAGTATTTATCACCACCAGCTTCTTCCACCTTCACCTCGACCACCAAGACAACCTCCTCTCCCCCTTCTTTACCACCACCACCACCACCACCAACCTATCGATCGACAACACCCCTTCGATGTCGATCACCCTACTAGGGTTTCGATCTCGGATCGCATTATCTTCGATCACCACAAAACTCCATTCCTAGATGAACATCCCCATCTCCGCCATCCAGAATTCAACAATCCCGATACCTGGAATCAACCACCTCCTAAGGTTTCCCCACAGCGTCCGAGGACTTTCCCTATTTATTGGGAGAACGAATCACCTTCTCGCAATGCCCACCCTCTGTCTCCATATCGAACTGCACTAGGTGGGAATTTCATTGATCGGAAGAGATTTGTAGATGACCAAGAATCTGCCCCCTTTCTTGATTATCCGATTGACGGGCTTGAAAGAAATCAGAACGATGATATCTTCTTGGATCAAAGTGATATACATGTTAGTACTAGTGGTAGTGATAATGATAATTATTTCCAGAACCGTATTTCGTTTGCGAACACTATGTCTTCTAGGAATCATGCCCTGCCAGCGAGCAATCGTATAATGCATTTTGATTTTAAGTCTGATAATGGGCGGTCCTGGAAGGGTAGTGGAGCAGGATATGGTTTGGATGAAGGTAGGATATGGGTTTCAGCAATGCCGAATTCTAGAGATACAGATTGTTTTGTTCATGGGATTGAGGAGATTATATGTGAGGATGATATTCGAGTTGTTTCTCAGAAACGTTTTCCGCGCATTGGGAAATTTAGTAACAAGGTTGGTGGTGAACGTTCGAAAAAGATTGTTCACAGGAAGAAGAAACAACAAAAGAAGAGTGCTTTACAGAGAATTCAATTGGGGAAAGCTACTTCCAGGAAGCTGCACTATTCTGCTTATTTTGACAACTTGAACTCGGGTTCCTACAGATCTAAAGGCCCTCTAGTGTTTTCAGAACAAAGATTAGAAGAAGAAAGAGTCAGTCCAGTTGAACTGGATGTTTCTTTCAAATCTAATGCCCTAGTAGTGGCCAAGGCAGTTATGGCTCCTTCTGGTACTGTGGTTGGTTCTAGTGGGTCAAGTACAACCAAGATTAAGAGGATAAAGAAAGTCACAAGGCCTGTTTCAGTTTCATCAAGTTCACGTCTTACTGAGTTTCATGAGGGACCCTTAAGTGCAGATGGTTCCTCACTTGGCGTGGATGATCCCATAACTTCTGACAATGGTCCAATGCTTTCGGAAGAGAAACATACAGTTTCTGGTACTGGAGTAATAGAAGATATTGGTTCACAGCCTTGCCCAAGTGAGGTCAATGTATCAAATGGGAAAAGGGCAAAGGAAGGATCTCCTGTGGCTATGGATTCCTCCAAAGCTAGCATTGATGTTAATGTTAGTCATGATGGGAAGTTCACAAGAAAGATTATGAAGAAAAAGAAAATCATGGCCTCAAGTTCAAGTTTGTCCATTTCGCAGGGATCTGAAATCAGCACAGAACCCAGAAATGCTGATCAATCCACCAATGGGGTGGCTGCTATCTTGAGCCCTGACACTGATAGAATGGTGTCAGGACATAAAACTAGCATGTCTGCTGTTCAAGAAATCAAGAATGTTGGTTTGCAGCCTTGTCCAAATACAGCCACTGTATTGCTTGTAAAGGATTCAGTCCAAGGATCTGCTGCTGCTATGGTCTCAGATAAGGAGGACACTAAGATTGTCCCTGCCTTTGAATTTGCACCTAGTGCCAAGAAGATTAAGAAAGATATGGGCCCTTGCTTAGGTTTGTCTAGTTCATGGTTGTCTGAAATTCATGTGGGACCAGTAAGCACAAATAGCTCTGCGTGTGATGCCGATGTTAAGTCAGATGCTGCTAAGAATCCAATTCATTTGGATAAGAGAGGCGCAGTTTCTGATGTTATGACTGCAGATGATGTTGTTTCGCATTGTTGTACAGATGGGCCCACTGCATTGCTTGAGTGTAGTGTAGTGGAAGGTTCTACTGAGGCAATGATTGAAATAACAAGTTGATATAGATAAGTTACTTGGGCTTATTTTATTGCAAATAAGCATTGGGTTGTGTTATGTATGTATTAGGCCTTTGATCCTATGGGTTTTCTTTGAAATGGGTCACTTTAATAGGCTCAAAATATGGGTAGAAGGTAGGAAAACGGGATTTTGTTTATTAGTTTAATTAGTTGTTATTTAATTCAATAAATGCCCATTAGGCCATTAGTTGATTGTAAAGTCCTATATGGACTATTAGTTTGTTAGTCCTACTCCATGTTGGAGTCATAAAGTCAAGTCCTAGTCCTATTTTGAATTCCTAGTTGTAGTAGGAGTGTCTAGTCCTATTGGGAAACTAGCTCCTAGTATTAGTATGATTGTAAACTTTCCCTCTATAAATAGAGAGGCATATGTACCATTATTGGAAAGATTTGAATAAATGAATTATTGAGTGATTAATTTTTAGCTAAAAAAACTGTTATTGAGAGGTGAGATGCCTAAACCTTTGAGGGGTGTAATACCCAAAACCTGAGGGGTGAGATACCCATTCCTTTATTCTCTTTCTCCCTTCTCAAACCTCCATCGATTCTTCTTTTTCTATTTTTATTTTCTGTTTATTGTTATTAGAAGTTCAGACCTGTTAAAGCATACAAAATCAAAATCAATCAGCCAAAGAGTTCTTGTAACAATACATGATCCTACTAAAGTTGCAGTCTGCAAGAAGTTCCTGAAGGGTTTATGTAATAATACAAATTGCAAGTTGACTCACAAGGTGTTTGGTCAATGCAACTTCATATGTTTTATTTCAGGATACACTCGATGTGTGCATTTTAATAAGAGATTTATTAGTTCTAAGAATCACTTTATGCTTTCCTTTCAGGTCATTCCAGAAAGGATGCAGGACTGTTCTTATTTCTTGCAGGGTGCGTCTTGTTTAGGGCATTTTCGTTTCTGTTTAATGTTATGAATACATGGAAGTCTGACACTGCTCTTGACAGGATTGTGTACCAATGAGAATTGCCCATATAGGCATGTAAATGTGAATCCAAGCGCTCCAGTTTGTGAAGGATTCCTCAGGGGATATTGTGCCGATGGTGATGAGGTATTGCTCTCTTACATATGGAACAAATTTTTATATTGCTCACTTATATATGGAATTTTAACTTCAAATTATTTTTACTGGTTAAATCTTTCTATTTATCTACTTATTTATTTTTATTGTATTTGGAAAGTTGTCACAACTAGCCTTCCCTCTGATAACCACTTATTAATAAATATAGTTTATGGAGCTTAGTAGGTGTAGAGGTTCTTATGGATGGGTTGCGGTGGTGAGATCCGCAACAGAGGGAAAAAGTTAAGGGATGAAAATACCACAATGGGGTGCCTCCTAGCATATATGTCTTTGCTTCTGTCTGCTAGCTACAAAAACTGTGCCATCATTTACCAACTGAAACCTCCATTGGAAGGATATCTATAGTTTATTACACTACTAGTTCATATAGGAAGTTCTTTTTCATTTAGTCATTATAATACAATAGGACTAAAATGAATTATTAAATATAGATAGTATTAGTCTATCAGTATTAGTAGTTTATTAATTAGGCACTACGTAATCAAGAGTTATTTTCTCAATAAGAAATATGATCTTTGAGATTTCTACCTTATTATATGTTAAATGATGAAGAGTCTGAATGTCTCATGTTAAGTTTGTCTCGAATTCTTGACCCGTTTTGAAGATTGACCCGATCCGACATATTTTGGTGGAGATCCGAATGGAAAATTTTCTGAGATCTGTGATGGAAGCAGAGGGCTTGGGCCGATAGGCCCAAGTCCGGAGCCCATCACTGATCTTGTATGGGGGTGCGGGGGCTATGGTTCGACCGGATCGACCACGACCCGATGGGTCGAACCGCGATTTGGAGTATATATATAATGTAATGTTGCTTGTAGAGAAAGTCATTGTATTTCAGGGTTTTCACGCAGCTAGGGTTTCAGGGCGAGTTTTTCCTCGCCGCTGCTAGGGTGTAATTTCTCCTCTGCATAGTGAATCATCTTCTTCTTCGCCTGAGGACGTAGCACACCACCCTGGTGTGTGAACCTCGTTAAATCTATGTCGTACGGATCTATTGTCTCTTTATTCGTGTTTCTTGGTGTTTGATCTAACATCTCATTTTAAAAATTAGTATTTACAATCATTTTATGGTAAACAGTGGAGATTAAATGATTTTTTTATTTCACTGAACATGCAGTGCCATAAGAAGCATAGCTATGTATGTCCAGTATTTGATGCCACAGGTATCTGTCCTCAAGAGTCCATGTGCAAACTTCATCACCTGAGAAACCAATACGAGGGCAACAGAAGGAGAAGATCAAATGATCAGAAGAGCAAGAAAGGACGTTACTTTGGGTCCAGCCTTACTGATATTGCTGAATCCTGCTCAGTTGCTTCTATCAAGCAGGCTGTACAGAATAATGAAGACATTTTCTTTCATGCAGGGAGATTTGTTGATTATATAAGCCTTGATTTCAGCAATGATGAAGCCGGAGAAGCTAATAATGCAACTGATATGCACACAATCTTGTGTGGTAGTGACCAATCTAAGTTAGCATCGGATGATCTGGATGATCTCATTGAACCAGTTCATATATCAAATAGAAACCTGATGTGACAAAGTTCTTTCCAGGAGTAGCCCAAAAAATGAGCTGTGTCATGGGGAAGTGTATCTGTTGTAAATGGTGTAGAGCAGGCAACCCATTCCTATGTCTCCCAATTGCAATTTTTTTATTTTTTATTTTTTATTTTTTATTTATCTCCCTGTATATGACTACATATTGAAGAAATGATATTAGTGCAATTTTTGTGGTATTAAAACAAATGAGTTACACAGCTATGGTAGAGGCTACTAGTTGATCTGATAATGAACCAGGGAGCTTAGGCTCAATTTATTTTCATGACACATACCACTAAAATCGACTTGTGGGATCTGTGAGTCTTTCCTTGTATCAGCTGCATGGTTTCGGCCTCTAAGGGGGTAAGGTCTGAAAAACCAGGACAGTTGCTTCTTTCTTTTCTGCCTTGTGATGATCTGCAACAATGTTGGACAATCCTGAAAGGAATCATACGCAATCTGTTGATCTAATCCATTACAATTTTTTAGTTACCCCTGAACCAAAGCGCTCTCCTGCTAATTGAAGCAAAAGAAAGGTGGCTTCAGGAGCCTGCAATTGAAACACTACTTTTCTCCATTGCAATGAAAGTCTATTTTCATGGTAGGGTTCAAGCAAGGAAAATATAAACTTTGTCATAGAAGTTATTTGAATACAGGCATTTTTAAGGACAAATTTGATTACACATTTTTGTTAATTTTAACAATGCTTGAAATCCTAGCAAGTAGTTCTTGGATTTGGATTACCTTTGTCATCTTTATGCACCACTTCCCCTTTCATTTCATCCCTGAAAGTTCTCTCACTACAAGGTAAAAATGCTAATTACCAGTAAGTTTGGTTTCTGATTGCCTAGAAAGATAAGATTTGGGGGGGCTTAAAATCTAAGGTAATTTATACCTGGTTGGCCTAGCTAGATAATCTTATCTGGCTGGCCCAAAAATATACAATGTGGCATGCTTGTTTAATGAGATCCTCTACCGCTTGCAGGTCAAGTTTTAGTCTAAACACTATGAAAGAGTTCTTAGTAATGGTTAAAGTACCATAGATATGCATGAACATACACAGGGATGCATATTAATACACATGGAAACTAGAAATTATGTAATTTAACATTGTGGCCTATGCTACCTTAGGTTCAGTGGGCATTATTAGTACACATGGGTCGTCATAATGGGCTTCTTCAGGGGAATTTAGTAATTGACTCCCAACCCTAGGATTTTTCCCCCTTGTGAATGTCGCTTATGCAAGGATAACATAACCATTGGCATCAGTATTAGTCTTATTACAGATCATCCGTACACTTTGCTCCATAAATAACAACTCAATGTTATTTATTGGAATATTTTTTTATCCCTAGAAGAAACAAGATTGCAAAAAAATAAATTCATCAAGGTTTTTTTTTCATCCATTGTGAAGAGAGAATCTCTTAATCCATGGATTCCGGACCTCCTGGAGATTGGATGACTCCTAGAATAGTGTGAAGGTCATTCTGAGTCCTTATAATAGAGAATAAAGGAAATAGTAATACCCCAGTGGCCAAAATCTCTTCACTTATAAATGAAAAAAACTTTCATTAAAAAAATAAAATAAAATAAAAAAGGATTCTCTGTAAGGTAGACCTTACACCAGCGCTCCTTAATAAAAAAATCTCCTCCCTAAACACGGGCACAAATGTTTCTTTTCACAGGAGAGAGATACATGGGAATCCTGTCATAAGCCACGCTCTCCCCGCACCAAAAAAAAAAAAAAA
>NC_056558.1:15754225-15853630 GCF_013358625.1 Macadamia integrifolia
CTGTCAGTGTGGTGAGCAGATATTTGTCATGTCCAGGTAAAGCTCATTGGGAAGCAGTGAAATAGATACTTATGTACTTGAAAGGGACCTCTAGTGTTTGTTTGGAGTATGGGAGGAATGGTGATAGTTTATCTGGTTATGTTGATTCAGATTATGCAAGTGATCTTGACAAGAGAATGTCACTCACAGGCTATATATTTACTCTTGGAGGAAGTACGGTTAGTTGGAAAGCTACTTTACAAGCTACAGTTACATTATCTACCACTGAAACAGAGTATATGGCAGTGACTGAGGCAATTAAAGAAGCTATTTGGCTTAGAGGTTTGTTGGGGGAACTCAGCATGGATCATGGGGTGACTGTTGTCCATTGTGATAGCCAGAGTGCTATTCACTTGACTAAAGATTCAATGTATCATGAGAGGACAAAGCACATTGATGTTCAGTATCATTTCATAAAAGAAATAATTGCTCAAGGTAATATTCAAGTGTTGAAGATTGGTACTGAAGACAATCCAGCTGATATGTTGACTAAGCCTTTATGTGTTGGTAAGTTCGAGCATTGCTTGAACTTACTTGGTGTTTGTCATGTTTGAGTTCAGCCCTTTGGAGGGCTATTGGAGAAGATGAAGATATTAGCTATTTGTTTATCTGTTGGAGGAGAATGCAAGCCAAGGTGGAGATTTGTTAAGTTTGTCTTGAATTCTTGACCCGTTTTGAAGATTGACCCGATCCGACATATTTTGGTGGCGATCCAAATGGGAAATTTTCTGAGATCTGTGATGGAAGCAGAGGGCTTGGGCCGATAGGCCCAAGTCCGGAGCCCATCACTGATCTTGTATGGGGGTGCGGGGGCTATGGTTCGATCGGATCAACCACGACCCGATGGGTCGAACCACGATTTGGAGTATATATATATAATGTACTGTTGCTTGTTGAGAAAATCATTGTATTCCAGGGTTTTCACGCAGCTAGGGTTTCAAGGCGAGTTTTTCCTCGCCACTGCTAGGGTGTAATTTCTCCTCTGCATAGTGAATCATCTTCTTCTTCGCCCGAGGACGTAGCACACCACCCTAGTGTGTGAACCTCGTTAAATCTCTGTCGTACGGATCTATTGTCTCTTTATTCGTGTTTCTTGGTGTTTGATCTAACATCTCATTTTAAAAATTAGTATTTACAATCATTTTATGGTAAACAGTGGAGATTAAATGATTTTTTTATTTCACTGAACATGCAGTGCCATAAGAAGCATAGCTATGTATGTCCAGTATTTGATGCCACAGGTATCTGTCCTCAAGAGTCCATGTGCAAACTTCATCACCTGAGAAACCAATACGAGGGCAACAGAAGGAGAAGGTCAAATGATCAGAAGAGCAAGAAAGGACGTTACTTTGGGTCCAGCCTTACTGCTATTGCTGAATCCTGCTCAGTTGCTTCTATCAAGCAGGCTGTACAGAATAATGAAGACATTTTCTTTCATGCAGGGAGATTTGTTGATTATATAAGCCTTGATTTCAGCAATGATGAAGCCGGAGAAGCTAATAATGCAACTGATATGCACACAATCTTGTGTGGTAGTGACCAATCTAAGTTAGCATCGGATGATCTGGATGATCTCGTTGAACCAGTTCATATATCAAATAGAAACCTGATGTGACAAAGTTCTTTCCAGGAGTAGCCCAAAAAATGAGCTGTGTCATGGGGAAGTGTATCTGTTGTAAATGGTGTAGAGCAGGCAACCCATTCCTATGTCTCCCAATTGCAATTTTTTTATTTTTTATTTTTTATTTTTTATTTATCTCCCTGTATATGACTACATATTGAAGAAATGATATTAGTGCAATTTTTGTGGTATTAAAACAAATGAGTTACACAGCTATGGTAGAGGCTACTAGTTGATCTGATAATGAACCAGGGAGCTTAGGCTCAATTTATTTTCATGACATATACCACTAAAATCGACTTGTGGGATCTGTGAGTCTTTCCTTGTATCAGCTGCATGGTTTCGGCCTCTTAAGGGGGTAAGGTCTGAAAAACCAGGACAGTTGCTTCTTTCTTTTCTGCCTTGTGATGATCTGCAACAATGTTGGACAATCCTGAAAGGAATCATACGCAATCTGTTTCAATTGCAGGCTCCTGAAGCCACCTTTCTTTTGCTTCAATTAGCAGGAGAGCGCTTTGGTTCAGGGGTTCTAATCCATTACAATTTTTTTAGTTACCCCTGAACCAAAGCGCTCTCCTGCTAATTGAAGCAAAAGAAAGGTGGCTTCAGGAGCCTGCAATTGAAACACTACTTTTCTCCATTGCAATGAAAGTCTATTTTCATGGTAGGGTTCAAGCAAGGAAAATATAAACTTTGTCATAGAAGTTCTTTGAATACAGGCATTTTTAAGGACAAATTTGATTACACATTTTTGTTAATTTTAACAATGCTTGAAATCCTAGCAAGTAGTTCTTGGATTTGGATTACCTTTGTCATCTTTATGCACCACTTCCCCTTTCATTTCATCCCTGAAAGTTCTCTCACTACAAGGTAAAAATGCTAATTACCAGTAAGTTTGGTTTCTGATTGCCTAGAAAGATAAGATTTGGGGGGGCTTAAAATCTAAGGTAATTTATACCTGGTTGGCCTAGCTAGATAATCTTATCTGGCTGGCCCAAAAATATACAATGTGGCATGCTTGTTTAATGAGATCCTCTACCGCTTGCAGGTCAAGTTTTAGTCTAAACACTATGAAAGAGTTCTCAGTAATGATTAAAGTACCATAAATATGCATGAACATACACAGGATGCATATTAATACAGATGGAAACTAGAAACTATGTAATTTAACATTGTGGCCTATGCTACCTTAGGTTCAGTGGGCATTAGTAGTACACATGGGTCGTCATAATGGGCTTCTTCAGGGGAATTAGTAATTGACTCCCAACCTTAGGATTTTTCCCCCTTGTGAATGTCGCTTGTGCAAGGATAACAATAACCATTGGCATCAGTATTAGTCTTATTACAGATCATCCGTACACTTTGCTCCATAAATAACAACTCAATGTTATTTATTGGAATATTTTTTTATCCCTAGAAGAAACAAGATTGTAAAAAAATAAATTCATCAAGGTTTTTTTTTTCATCCATTGTGAAGAGAGAATCTCTTAATCCATGGATTCCGGACCTATTGGAGATCGGATGACTCCTAGTATGAAGGTCATTCTGAGTCCTTATAATAGAGAATAAAGGAAATAGTAATACCCCAGTGGCCAAAATCTCTTCACTTATAAATGAAAAAACCTTTCATTAAAAAAATAAAATAAAAAAGGATTCTCTGTTAGGTAGGCCTTACACCAGCGCTCCTTAACTCTCTCTCTCTCTCCTCCCTAAACACGGGCACAAATGTTTCTTTTCACAGGAGAGAGATACATGGGAATCCTGTCATAAGCCACGCTCTCCCCGCACCCAAAAAAAAAAAAGAAGGGCATTTTTAACTTCATAAGATCAGGGGTGAATTAAATGTTGGTCCAATCGTAACATCAAATCACTGTCGATGAATTCTACCCAAAAAAAAATTCAGTCGATGAAGAGATTCTCACTCAGCTAAGTTTAAGAAAAACTAAATGAGAAAGAGTTCTTTCATCACTGGAGGGGAGTGGAAGGGAGCTTGCTGTAACTCTGTAAGTAATGAATCATCATAGCCGTAGAACGTAGCTTCCAATTTACCACGTGAAAAATAGATTATGGTAGCATGATTGATTGAGACTAGATGCAGAGCTTTTTCCCTTCTATTTACTGGCACTCCACCACTTACATGAGGGATTCAGATCCTCCGTTTTCTTCTGTCAAGTGTAGGATATCACTCTCGGTGTCTCGGTCTGCTCTAATCAATTTCTTAACGTTACCCTGTCCATTACCATGGTTTTTTTTATATAAAGTTATACTCCTTTTAAGACAAGTGCTCCTAAAAGAAGGGCCTGTGAGTGCCCAAAATTATTATAAAATGTTAAAAAGTACAATCTCTATCCACAACCTTTCCTAAAGTTGGAACGCCCAAACCAACGCATTAAGAGGATAGAAATTCCATCCTTATTAGGCCTATAAAGCATGACGGATGAAATGGACAACCTTACATTTTGAACTATTATCTTAAAATCAGCAGTAAATCAGGTTACAAGATTTCCAAAAGAGTAGTGCAAGGCCCATCGGCTGTGGAGGGCGTATAGAACTAGGCACCTCAATGCGACAGCCAGCTATACAGTGTCCCTAGGTGGCTCCTAGTATAGTGAACAAGAGCTTAGGGGTGTAAGACTTATCTTGGGATTACACCATACCAACCTCTTCATATATATATATATATGAAGAGGTTGGCATCATCATCATCATAACAAGAAGGGATTTACAGTCTTTACTATTCCATTTAGTTGGGAGAAAAAAAGAAGGGACTAGCAAATTCCTAAACAGAGATAAATATAGATACAGAAAAGCAGTATCTCCAGTTAAATATTTTGGCAGATTACAGAGAGCAACAGGTGGGGAAAACAGTACATCTGCTAGATTTGCTTCCTGTGCCTATATTGTAATGGCAAGAAGAGGATTCTCCATTGGTGGAATTCTTAGATTCTCCATATAATATCAAGTAGATGCAACACATACACAAGGGTTTGGTCTATTTACTTCCCGGCTATATCTTCAAACATTCGCTGTCCAACCATGGTTTAAATGATCCTTCATGCGACAAGTTCTGCAAAGAAAAATTTACGACCATATTAACAAGAAATACTACTAAATGCAACCTAACCCCCACCATACAGCTATAAGTTGTGCAAGAGACACCCCTGAAGCTGAAATGAAAACAAATTAAAGCCCATGCAACAACAGGGTGAAAGATGGGAATGAGAGCCCTGCGAGACAAGCAGCTTGAGTACCCTTTTTTGGTGGTTACAAGGCAACTCTTACCCCGCCCACATCCACCCACATGAAGCAGGATTTTATCCCATTTGTTATGTTTCTGTCATCTATTCCAACTAAGAATGAGGTCTTACTTTCTTAAGCAGCCTGGAAAAAATGTTGAGTAATATTGCTCCAAAACAAAATCAATGAACAGTTTTCACCTACCATTTGGCATTCACTAATTCAACAGTACGTATCATGCTCCTCTTTCATTATAGAAGCATTTTCCTCTCTTTTTTCCTTCTGTTGGACAGATAACAAAAAGATTTTATTGCTAGGCGAACATAATAGTACAGCTAATAGAGTACAACATCTACAACACCTATAAAGGCCGCAGCCTAAAAGCTCTAGGCCTTTCTATGTGATTGGATGGCCCATGTACATTGTAAACCTATCTGCGCACCCTCTAGCCAACCCATCAGCCAAGGAATTAGCAGGTCTCTTTCACCAGGATGGAAAGAAAATCCCTTGACCAATTAGAGTGCTCACCCACCTAATCAAATGCATATACTTCAAGCCCCAATTGCAGGTTACTCCAACCATCATAACACGGTGGATGAGTCTCCCTCGATAGAATTTAACCAACCATTGGCTAACGCCAACTCCATCCCTTAATGAAAGACTTTAGTTCAGCTGAGGCCAGAGAACACCAACAGGATATGCACCTCATGATCTCTTACCAGAGTTCCCAAGGCGTCACCTAGGCAACACGTCCAAAGGCAGTTTTGTAGGGATCAAGGTGACTGTCGCCTTAGTGTAAGGCACTGGTCTGGCACTTGGTTTGGTACTTACTTATGCCAAATATCATTTAAAACATTTACATAAAATATTATTCATAAATAAGAAAACATTCCCAGTTTGAATCCAATAAAAAAAAATAGTTTAAAAATCAAATTCCAAAATGATAAAAAGTCAACCCCTCATTTCAAGAACAAAAACTAGATTTTTTGTTGTAAGGGCACTTTTCAGCTTTCAAATGCTAGGATTTTTCCTAAATCTAAAAATTCCATAAATCTTATTACAGTAAAACATTGCTAAAAACTAAGTGCGGTAAAATAATCTTTTGTTGTCCATAACTTTATTTTCGTTCAGGCATTTTTTCGGTAAAATAATATTTTGATGTCCATAACTTTATTTTCATTCTGGCGATTTTAAAAACATTTGCACACCTTAATAAGTTTGACTGGAACATAACTTTGTCAATATTTGTGCTCTACCTAATACAAAAAATCTCATGTAAACACAAAATCATTTACCTAGTCAAACTTATTATAGAACAAGAACATTTCTCTAAATGTTGATTGTTGATGACTTGATGCGGCTTAATGTTGATTTCTAATGACTTGAGGTGGCTTAATATAGATTTTTTAGGGTAATTTACAGTGCCACCCCCTAGAAATGCCAGTATTATAGGAACACCCCTTGCTTAATACCAAATAACGTTCAGACCCCCTGCCGTCAGTCTCTAAATACATAAGCAAATGAACCTTAGTTTTCCACCAAATTAAAACCAATACACTGCATCTTAGTCCTTGAAATAAATCAAAAAGTAAAATGAAAATTCTTTAAAATTTAAATGAACAAAAGAAATTAGTAAAAATTCAAACACATTCGAGGAAAAACTCTATGATATAGAAAATATGTGAAGTTATCTATGGAGGTCCTCAGCCCAGTTACACAGAACTAGTGATTCCACTCACGTAGCTGTTACGTTGCACATAAACAAGTGGTATAAAAGCTGGTGAACAATTTTGACTGAGAAGTTACTCTCACCTCCACATAAACTAAAGATGTATTTTCCAGAAAATCTCAAATCGTCTCAAGTCTCGATCAAATCTTTAACCAACTATTTGGCTAGCTATACAAATCCAACCTAACATTCCACTTTATCAAGATCCATGTTTTTCCATTAAATATAGGGATGCCAATGGGTGGACTTTATCAATACCATACTTGACCTCCTTAAGATACCACTAAGTAATCCATAAGAATCATCCAAAAAAAAAAAAAGATACCGCTAAGAAAATTTAAGATTTCTGGGTCCTTCCAGCAAATTTAGAGCTCCATTTATGTTTGTAGTCAAATCTAAGATTCCTTCTCCCCTGGTCAGTGTTCTGATTCCCCCAAAAATAGGTTTATTGTGAATTCTTGGGGCCTCACCCCTTCTATTTGTAAAACCCACTCCTCCACCTCCCCCCCTATGCGAAGGCTGGGTTTGTTTTGTTGTATATTCTATTTCTATCTTCTTTAGCAATGAATTTATTATTCACCCAAAGAAAAAGATACCACTCAACCCTGACCTGCCACTCCCTTTCGTGTGAAATATGGATGGGCTTACCAATTTAACAAGTCAACCAGGGTGAGAGACTAGGTTTTTCAAAACCCAAACCAAGCCTAAACTGATCTTTGATCAAACCAGACCCAATCATTAACAGGGGAATTACCATTTGACCCACCTCATTGGCATTCCTAATTAAATCATGACCACTCACATCTTTATCAACACTTCAATGTTAACAGCTAATCTTGGCATTTCAGGTTATTTATTTTCTTAACCTGTCCTGCATCAATTAGGCTCCCGACTTTGCATCAGGAACTCACTGAAGCACTTAGTGAAATTCATATAGATGCCTGCCCATAAGTGTCACACTATCTATCAACATTAGCATATCGAACTCAAAACCAAATGCTCTACAACTTTACTTGGGTAGATATATGCCCTTAGTGTTGGTGTGTATCAGCATATCAAAATCAAAAGCCTTATGCAGTACAACTGTAGGAATTCAAACAAACAGCAAATGAACAATTTTCATCAAGGAAGAAATTACCTGAATGTGATAGAAAAATCCACGCAAGAGGTTCAAACGTATTAAACGATGATGTGGACCTCGAACAGAAGTGAACACTCGCTTAAAGTCTACAAAATATAGAAAAAAAAATCCTTACATTGAATTTCAACAAGAGCTTTTTGTAAAAGATATAGCAAGGGAAGGAAAACAATAAAACAATAGATAGACAAAAACACACACATATTGGCATCCTGTAGGCATAAGACCCAGAGAGGCAAAGTCATGTAAATTGAAGCATACTGCCTAATAACCGGAGCTAAACTTAAATGGCAATTTATCTACCACATTCCCTTAAAATTATCACTATTATTATTTACTGATAAGTAAAAAACATTTTAATGAAAAAAAAAAAAAAGCAGGTAATCCCAACTGTCAGATATGGTAGAATGATGGGGCTGGTGCAATGATTGCCTCATTTTGAGAAACATGAAGGATGATGTGGTTAATCCCAACGATCAGATAGGTCAGGACCCTGGATTAGCAAATTTAGTGGTCCAACTCAACATCTCAACCATAAAACCATGTTTTGAACTTTTCCCCTATATGAATAGCTTCTCTTTAGCTCCAACCTTGACTTTCTTTTTGCCACACGGAAGACTATTTGGGCTGACATTTACAGCTGGGTAGGATGGTAAAGCTACCTGGGTACTTATGCACAAAGATTTGACTACCGGCCAAGCTGTCACAAGGCTATAATGTTGTCAGTTGCACTACCACCTTCCCCATCCTAAACAACCAATATCCACAGCTTCCTCATCCACACGAGGGGGGGGTATTAATAGATAGTTCAAAGTAAGGAGAGAACTCTTCTGCACGACATTACAAAGAGCAGAAAAGCTACCAGCCCCTACATTGATTGCTCTATGGTATAAAGGGAAGGAAATACCGTATCTAAGAAGCATTTCCCAGTATTTGAACAAGATGAAATAAAGACTTCCACAGAAAAGGGATACTTTGAAAGAAAATAAAATAATAACACTCCATCACATTAGGAGTCCAGCAATCACTAAACTCTCTAGCACAAGCCTTAAGCCACCAACCAGTGCCCTCTGCATAAGGAAAGTTATAGATATAGGCTCACAGCTCATGACCAATGGTAGGAGAGGATAACAATGCCAACTGAAATGGAAGAATTAGAACTAAGCCAAATGATGCCTGGGCAGGTCAATCCAACAGCACCATTTTGGAACCACCATGACGAATTGCAACCCAAGAGAAGCAAATTTCAAACTTATATGATGTTTCTTCCACCTGAACCACTCCTGCCTACACTCTGTTGAAAACTTGGTGATGCAATTGCATCAAAGATTAATCCTGTATGGATGCCTATGACTAAGTTTATAAGGCCCACAAGGACCAGTTGGCAGTCCAATTGGCTGAAATTGAGCTTTGGGTAATTATATTATAGGTTGGGCCTTTTATTTTCTTGGGTTTCATTGTCATGGGCCTAATTTATAAGCCCATTAAGCAGAGTAAAATTAGTACATAGGATTAGTAGTTAAATTAAGCAATGTATTAGAGTTAGATTAGGATATTTAATAGCTTTTAAGAGTTCTATTTTGAGTCTATTTACTTTAAACAGGAAAAGAGGGCGATTAGGAGTCCTTTCATGGGTCAATTTAGGAATTTCAGAAGGTCTTTATATATGTAATAAACTCCCACATCAATCAAGGATGTTTTGATTAATTTCAGTTTTCTAAATAGTTTTAGGGCTGTTGAGCAGTGAATTCACGATTTGTATTCCAGATCTGATTAATGAAGGCTCGGTTTACAGTTGGACCAGGTTTCAGCATAGGTTCGGGATGGGCTTTAGTTTTTGGGCTTTATCATTGAAATGGACTGAAATATAGAGCCCAAAAAAGCAAGGATTTAAAAGGGTGCAAGAAAATTAAAATTATCATTAGTGGGTCCCATGTTGGTGATAGTTGAATACGGATTTATCTTATCTGAAGTTGTTAGTATTAGAGTTAGCTAAGATATTAGGGTCCTTAGCTGTCTAGTTAAGAAAATCTTAGTACTTGAGCCAATCTAGGAGATTCAATTTTGTTTATTCCGTTTCTACAAACAAGTAATGTAACCACCCCGCTCCTCTTCCACGATATAAAATTAATGAAATGAGTTGAATTGATGGTTTAAGCTTTCTCTCTCCTGTCTTTTCTCTGTCCCCTTGGATTGGTAAGGGATTTTCTCTCTCGCCCTTATTTCTTCTCTCCCTACCCCACTGCTACAGTCACTCATCTCTTGTCTCTTTTTCTCATCTCTCCATCACATTTACTCTCCTATTTCTTTCTTCTTTTATTTCTGCCTTTTCTTCTCTCTCCTCCATTGATTTGTTAAATTCACATCCAATTATTTTAGAAAGATTTTATCCCTTCCCTCTCAAGATTTGGTTATTTCATCTTTCCACTTCTTATCAATGCTTCCTATTTTTCCTCTCTCACGTGGTTACCTCTCCCTCTTCCCATCGATTTCCTAAATCTTAGGCCGCTTTCATGCTCCATCTCTTCCATAACACCCATTTATCCCCTTTACTCTCTCCTCTCAATTGGCACCGCATGAATCTCCATAAATTAGGCAAATTAAATTCTAATTTATTTCTGGAAATTATCCTTGAACTCTAGTGGTTATTCTGTTAAATCTGACCATTAATTGTAGGATCAGATCTGGCCCACATATTGTGATCTTGTCCCTTCCCATTAGTGGGCCCATTACTCACAGGCCAATCAGATCCGTCAGATCTGATCGAATCTGCATCACTGATCTCCCTCCTAAATTTATTCATCTCTAAGATGCGGTGTGATCTTTCCTCTCTCTTCTCTGTTTCTCTCACTCTCTAATTTTCTCTAATTCTTCCTCTTAAAAATTTCTCACCAAACCAAGATACTGAGAGTGGGAAGGTCTGTTTCAGAGTATACTGCTCCATTACAACCACCAAAGACAATCAGAGTATAGTTTTTGCTCCATCACAACCACCTAAGACAACAGTATGGGAGCAAACCAGTCGGGCCCAGTCGGTTTTGGTCAGGTCTAATTGATCACCACTAATTTAAGTCCCACATAATTACCAACTGTTTAGTTAATTGGACCTCATAGGGCCAGGCAATTGACACATTTATAATCAGTCAGTCGGTTACCGGTCCATAATCAGGCTATAATTGACCTATAAACAGGCTAATTTGGTTAATTAGGCGACAAACATGCCATGAACTGGCTGAACAAGCCATGGACATGCTAATCATGCTATAAACCGAATTTAACTGGTCAGTTAGCAGTGCCTGATGTAGATCGAGCCTGCAAAAGAAGGGGGCTGCTGGTTCCATTGAACCAGACCAGCCAGCCCCCATGTTGGCCCATCAAGCCAACCCAAAACCATAAATTAATGTTCACATGAACAGTACCCATGATCAGTAATTTGATCCCTTTTGTTTCCTTTTTTGTGTTAACTAGTAGCCAAAGTCAGATTTAGTCTTCTAGAATGTTTCCCTATTGTCTAATGTTAGTTTCTTAGTACAAGTCAGCAGTTAGTTACTAAAGTCATTAATTTTTATTTTATGTTGGTTTACCTTTTTTTAGTGTGTTTGTAATTTGTAAGGTTGTGCCTAGCCTATTTAAGAGAGACCAATGTAATCAATTGGAAAAAAATAATGATGAATGATTTAGAGATGACTTATGCTGTTTTGTTGTGGAATGCAGTTGGGTGAGAGGCCCTTGGTGAGAGGCCCAAAACTGAACCTTCTTCTTCCCCCTTCTCAACCCTCCATCGATTCTGTTTTCCCTTTCTCATTTTCTGTTTTACATTATTTATTAAGTGTAACTTGAAGCTTGAAATCAGCCATGAAGACCTGACCAGTGGAAGACCAGAATCAACCAGCCATTGTCAGGGTTTTGGAAACTTGGATCGAAGTCCAAATCTCCCAAATCAGCCAGCAGTTCAAGCTCAACTTTTGAAGGATACCTAGACACAAGTTAGAAGGGATCTTCATTCCAATTTTGAGGATCATCTGATGCCAGGAGCCCTAGTTTCTGAATATTGGTAAGAGTTTCCTAACTCATGCAGAGAGCATAACTCTCAATTCAACCATTGGAATTGTCTCATCTTTTGAAGGTTTGTTGACCCATATAGGACCTTCATCTACTCTTAAGTTTCAGCTCCATCCGAGCTATGGTTTGTAAGTAATCGAAATCTTCTCTATTCAGCCAGAATTTCCGATCCTGCCTAGAATTAGTATCACATGTGACTCTAGTCTTGCAGCAGTGTCAGTCATGAGCCTGTCGGGCTGCAGCCGCACACCAAGGACTACTAAATTGGTTTAGGCCCAGAACCATGC
Organism: Macadamia integrifolia; assembly: GCF_013358625.1. Lineage (NCBI taxonomy): Eukaryota > Viridiplantae > Streptophyta > Magnoliopsida > Proteales > Proteaceae > Macadamia > Macadamia integrifolia. Next base: position 15,766,339 of record NC_056558.1, read on the forward strand.
CGTTTACCATAATTGGCCTACAAACAGGCTAATTTGGTTTATTGGGCTATAAATAGGCCATAAACTGGCTGAACAAGCTATGGATATGCTAATAATGCTATAAACAACCTTTACTTGGTTGGTTTCCAGTGCCAGTCACAAACTTGTCAGGCTGCAGCTGCACACCAAGAACAACTAAATCTGTCTAGGTCTAGAACCGTGCCATTTACTAACTGGTTAGTTTTGGTTGGGCCTGCCAGTGTGGGCCAGCTCTTGACTCCCACAGACAACAGGATGAGTAAATACAAATAATAAACTTAACTTAATTCTAAGTCGTTGTCCCAAGTAATAGGGGTCAGCAACACAAACCCAGTTTCAACATCCCACTCTAGTTAAACCCATGGGAGCACCGAGTAGGCATAACAATGTGCTCCAAATGATATCTACATTTAGAAACAATTCCAAGTTCTTTGGCAATCAATTAACAGTCATCAGTGTTGAGCTCAAATAGCAGATATAAGAATGTTGAGATGGATGTGCAGCAAAACTAAGAAGATAAAGTAAAGAATGACCATACTAGAGCTGATTTTGGAGTTGCCCCGATTCATGATAAGCTCCGAGAAAGTCTTTTGAGGTGGCATGGTCATGTTCAACAGAGGCCTTGGGATGAACCAATAAGGAGGATGCTCTGATTCAGATTGGAGGATCTAAAAGAACTAGAAGCAAGCCTAAAATGACCATGGGAGAAGTGGTGAGGAAAGACATGCACAATTTATGACTTGTCCAAGGTATGACCTCAAATAGAGCTGATTGGAGGACTAGGATCTATGTTGTTGTGTTCCTACCTTTTTACTTTCCCTTTACTTTTACTTTTCTTTTTGACTTAGTTGGGATAACGTTGAGTTATTATTGTCGTTGTCACAAGCCTTGTGTGCTATCCGTAAGTCTGCTTTTCATCTTTTATGAAGTGAAATCAATGATCCAGTCCCTGATATTGAGCTCTCAAAGAGCATCATTGATGACAATTCCATCATGATCTACTCAATGCTTGTTCTCTAAGATTTTTGAGTTCTTCCCTTCCAAATATCCCTAAAACTTTTTAAAGAGAGACATTCTCTCAGAAGGAACATGTGCTGACAGTTCAATGGGTGTCTGAAATAGATATAAGGTGCTTAGCAAGAATGCCTAAGAACAACATTCAGACATGCCCACATATGAAAACAATAATTACATTTTTCCTATAGACAACCAGCAGGATCCAACAATAATTATGTTCTAATTTTCATGCCACCACATATATTACATTTTCTTTCTATGAGGAAGCCATCTCTTCCTTCATCACATTCTCTCCCCATTACCTCTTTCTTTAACTTTTCAAAGAGGAAAAGCACTTAATGAGTTAAGTAGTGAGGAAATGCAAGTCAGAGTCAACACATCTGGATATGGCCAAAGAAACAGGTGTTTCCCATTAGATGGGTCCTAATACACTATAAGTCGGTCAAATGCCAACATATTTTGCTTCAATGACACCCATTTAGAGCACAAGCCCCATGACTACTCTAACTCTGGTTCCTCTGATCAGAAACTTCAACTTAATACAGAAGGATTACAGGTAAGATGGGAAGGAGAATTTGCTTTTACACGGTCAACGCATAGAGGCTTCTCTCCGCAAGACACCATGTGGTAGGATGATGTAGCAACTTCAATCCTTTGGATAAAGAGAGGGCAATGGATAGACCACATGATGCAGATTAATCACCAAAAAAGGCTTATTTTGTTAGGAATAAACCTAGAGTTGGGTTCCATACATGTTGGGCCTTTGATCCCATGTGTTTTGAGTGTAATAGACAACTTTTATGGGTCTAAAAGGGGGCCCTAAGGATGCATACGAGATTACTAGTTAGTTTCCATTTTCATTAGTTTCCTTTTTAGTTGGGTTTGATTTGAGTTATATTTGTTTTCTTAGGAGTCAAGTTATTAATTGAGTTAAGTCATTAGTAGTTAGTTTCCTTATTCAACTAGTTTCTAATTTCAGTTAGTTTCTAATTTCAGTTTTTAGTAACTATTGTATTAGGAGAATTTTTTGTTTTCTTTTTTAGGAACCTTCTATTTTGTAATTCCCTCCCCCATCAACATTATAAATAAAGAAAAGGAGACTCCTAAAGCCTTAGATGATTTTGATAAAAAAAAAAATTAATTGTTGTTGCTATTGTCTTCTTCATGAAGAGTTGTCTTGTGTTTGATCAAGGATGATGGAATTGGTGTTTGATTCAATTGACTCTTTGCGGTGTGAAGCCCAAGAGGTTCATTTCAAGTGTTCTTCTTCAAGTATTCTTCTTCTTCCTCCCTCAAGTATCCAAGGTACTACAGATCTGTCCCAAGCTCTACAGGTATTAGAATCAATCACTCTTAATTCTGTCCAGAATTCCTGTTAGTTTCCTAATTGATTCCCTTACACCTGAGACACTTCCAGCCATCACCTTGGACTGAAACTTTGGTCGAACCATCACCTTCACTAGGCTGAAACTCGATCCTAGTTTGGGCTGATTTTGACCATCAAATCGGGAAATATTTGAGATCTCCTGAATTCTATCCTGCAGTGAAATCAACCCAGACTTCAGATCTGTTCTGTTCTATTCTGATTTCTATGATTTACCATGGTTTTGTTCATGTTGGGTGGACTATTTAAGACTTGTGTCAAACCTCATTAAGCCTTACTCATTAGATTACTAATCTGATCTGAGAATACCTAACCATTGACATCGATAGCTTGCTGGTTTATCCAATCTGGTCCTTCTATTCTGATCTATTGTGCTGTTGTTTGGGCTATTCATGGTTGTTCCCTGATAAAAAGTTCCTGCAATTGAGACTTGGTTAGTCCTTCCTATCCTAGTCTACATTACCACATGTCAAATTTTATACTCAACTAATGTGAGTCGACTCTACAGGAGGATCACAAATTCTTCAATGAATAGAAGCAGACTTACTAGCCAGCACCTCAGAACAATGAATAGAAACTGAGAATAAAATAAAAGATAGAGAACAAAAGAAACAGATAAAGAGGGGTAGGAAAGGGGTATAGGGGACTATCTCAGTCCATAGTCTCTCACCGAAGGCCTCTCACAACTTCCCAGACAAAACTCTCTTTTTTCTTAAACTCAAAATTGTCGGGGAATACACCCATTTCTTATTTTTTTTAATAGTAAAGGAAAAGCAATTACAAAAGTGATGGGGAAGAACCTCTCATATGCAAGCCATGGTAAGTCACCAAATCCAAAACAAATCCCTCAGAATAGAAACTCCTACTTTCAAAAACTGAGAACTGGAAGTAGAAATTAATCCTAACTAATAGCTATTACAAAGATAAAATAGAAAGTAACTAAAGCACATTGACAGCTCAATCTCCCTTGGAAAATAGGTCTTCACACAAGTAACAATTGATCTTCAAGGCTAATCTCCTCACAGATGACCATGCGGGCCCACAATCTGAAAAATAATCTCCCAAAGGATACTCCACACAATCACCAAATTTTGTTCCCTGATTTATCGCCAAATTTTTCCCCATACAAGCTGGCTGTCATCACCGAAGTTAGTGTCAATTGATGCATTGGCCTAAAATATAGGCATAAATCTCCCATGACAAAACTAGTTCATGGGCCTTCTTAGCTGGTTTGATGAAGACAAAAATCTGGGCAGATTTCTGTCATCAATTTTCTACATCATCAACTTTAAACCATGTACCCCAACGCATGTGTACCGTACTCCAACCAATATTGCACTCTCCCATTTCCTTGATTTCTCAAAGCCCTATTGTCCCACTTGGCAAATCAAACCAAGCCACATTGCAAAACAAGTGATCGTGAAGAGAAGCTCTCTCATGGCCGTGAAGGAACCTTTTTCCCAAGAAGAAATAAACCACAGCTTCAAGCATGATAAGCACTCAAGATAGAGGCCCCCCACTGGGGCCTAACCCAAAATGGGGAAGCAAACACAGATACCAGATATTCCTAACAAATTCAATGCAGCACCATACCTCTACCAAAATGTACCCAAAACGGTATTAGGAGCAAGTTCCAACTTCCAAGAACAATACAGCTCTCTTTGTTATAGTTTAAATTTATGTTTATTTGACAACAACAACAACAACAAAAAACTCAGCTTTATCCCAACTTAAAGGGGTCGGCTAGATGGATCCATACAAAACAGAATTGGAAAAGTCCAAATAAAAGTTAGGGAGGGGAGAGATAGAAAGATGAGAGATGAGCATAGTTGTCATGGCGCCAAGGCAAACCAAGGCGGTAGAGGGTTGTCTAAGCGCTTAGGCGAGAAAGCACCCACCTTAAGGTGACCAAGTGTTATTTTTTATTTTCCCTATTTCCTAACATTATTTAGTAAGCTATATATACCTTGTATCATAAAAAATCAAGACAAAGCCACATCAAGTCATTAAAAATCAACATTTAGCCACATCAAATCATAAAAAATTAACATTAAGTCATATTAAGTTATAAAAAATCAACATTTAGATAAATGCTCTTGTTCTATAATGAGTTTGACTAGTCAAATGATTTTATTTTTACATGAGACTTTTTGTATGAGGTATAACATAAAACCAGCTTACCAACAAGTCTAAGATTATTTAAATCTGAGTTGTAATGACAAAGTTATGCTCCGGTCAAACTATTTTTAATTGCGCGAATGCTTTTAAAATCGTTTGAATGAAAATAATTTCATAGATATCAAAACAAAAGATTATTTTACTGGACTTTTGGTTTTTAGCAATATTTTGACATGACAGAATTTATAAAATTTTCATAATTGAGAAAAACCCTAGCATTTAAAGTTGAAAATCACCCCTATAACCAAAATCCAGCTTTTGCTTTTGGATTGGGGGTTGACTTTTTATCCTTTTGGAATTTGATTTTTAAACTATTTTTATTGGATTCAAATAGGGGATATTTGCTTATTTATGAATAATATCTTAAGTAAATGAAATAACAAACCTTTACTTAAATGATATTTGGCATAATAATGTAGGACTAGATTTGATAAGTCAAACTAGACCCAAACTGCAGGAAATTTTAAACCAAAGAACAACCACAACCAATCCCAATACACCAGCAAATATCAGACCAACAGAAAAGAGGTAAACCAGTAGCTCTCGATCTCAGTACCCAATACCACTTAGGCCAGATGTTAGTTGATCAAAAAAATAAAAACCAGAAGCAGTAATATGAAGCAATAGTCCCAAAACAACAGCAGAAAAGGGAAGAACAGAATAGGGCAGATCAGACAATCGATTCTGGTTATATTCTGGAAGAATCACTACAGGACAAAATATCGGAGATTTTGAATATCTCCTAATGGCTGCACAAAACCAGGCCTACTTTGGATCGATTCTTAAGGGGGTACAGGGGAACAATCGACCAAAGTTTGGGAGCCAGCCAATGGCTGGAACTGGTTCCAACAGAAGAGGCCGATTGCCTCTATTTCAGGAATTCTGGGCAGGAAATTAAAATTATAAATACCTGATTGTAACAGCAATAGATCTCTGAGAATAAAACTTGAATTAGTTGAGAAAGAGCAATAAAACTTGAGAAACCTCCTAGACTTCTCGCCACAAGGAGTCGCTTGGATCAAACACCAAACCCGAGACCTTGATCAAACATAAGGGAAACCTCAACAGAGACCAGCAGCAGTAGCAGCATTTTTTTCTTAATTCAAAATTGTGGGCCTTAGGTATGAGCCCTTCTCTTATTTACAATGATGGGGGGTAGTGTTTAGAAAATAGAAACTCAAAGCTTCTAATTATTAACTGACTAAACTACTAACACATAGTTACTAAAACTGGAAATTGTAAACAACTGAAATTAGAAACTAACAAGGACTGAAATTAGAAACTAATTTAACACTTGAAAATAGAATAATTAAGTAACTAATAACCCCATCAATAGCCCAAACCGTGGGCCATTAAACCAGACCTGGTCAACCCAATCAGGCACTAGGGTCGACCCTCTTCTTCCTTCTTGAGTAGACCTTCAGATCTGCATCAACTCTCCCCAGCTTGAAAACATTCTTCTCCGACAAATGGGCAATGGACATGTAGCACTCATACAAGTCGCGATCAAGTCTCTTGAAGTCATCAGCATGAATCTAAGTACAATCACTATGGGAATGGCCCTTCTACTTGACAAGAAAAGTGTGATAGACGGTGCCACGGTGGGTACTCTAGTAGTTATCATCCAAGACGTCTTCAATAACTTCAGAAGTAAGTGGCTTCAGTTGGGGCAGCCTCAACATTTGTTCCGTGTCTCCATCATCTGAATGGTGCCCAACATAAAGGTGAAGATCAGCCACATTAAACACGTTGCTTATGGTCCTATCATCAGGCAACTCAAGCACGTAAGCATTAGGTCCTATACATTTCAGCACCTTATAGGGACCCATCTTCCATGGATGTAGCTTAGTATTGACACCCGTCTAAAACCATTTGATGGAGAACCTTAGGGAAGAGGGGAAATTAGAGTAGAGAGGGGGAAAAAGGAGAATCACACTCAACACATTCATTCAATAATCAAAATCACTCTCTAAATCTTCAATCGATTACAGCCAATATATAGGAAATTAGAAACTTAACTGAAATGGAAACTAGCCTAAACTAGGAAACAACTATAAAAAGGAAACCAAAGCAAGAAAATAAATCCTACTCCTACGTTCAAGTCTGGAAAATAAAAGCATGAAATAAAATACTAAGTAAACTACTAATTTTATTTCCAACCCTTGTTGAACCAAAACCTTGGGTTGGACCGGTTCTTCTTAGCTCTTGGCTTTCAAAGCCGGTCATGCTGGTCCAACCAAAAAAGGGCAGCCGTATCTGCATCACCGTTCAGGATTTACTAGAATCATCACCATATCCCCAGGTTTGAACTCTACATAACGTTGATGACGATCAGCGGAAGCCTTATACACCTCATTGTTCAAGACAATACGTCGTCGAACGTTGGCATGCACCTCAGTATTATGACGCAAGAACTCATTAGCCCCATTACTAACTCGAGCTTAGGGTGGGAGTAACATAAGATCAATAGGTCGCTTAGGCTGAACTCTAAGCAAGATCTCAAAAGGAGTATGACCCGTTATCCTATTCACTGAGTTGTTGTAGGCAAATTCTGCAATATCAAGAATGCAAGGTAATGTCTTCTCATAATCTCGAACCAAACACCTCAACAGATTTTCAAAACTACGGTTCACCACCTCTATCTGTCCGTCAGTCTGTGGATGCAATGCAGTCGAAAAATTAAGCTTTGTATTTGTTTTCAACCACAATGCCTTCTAAAAATAACTCATGATATTAACATCACGGTAAGACAATGCTACTTGGCAGCCCATGTAGTCGCACTACCTCCTTGAAGAAGAGTTTTGCAACCTATTAAGCATCAAAAGTCTTGCGACAAGGTATGAAATGAGCCATCTTAGAGAAAGATCCACAACCACCATAACGGAATCATATCGTTCTCTAGTAGGGGGTAGTGCAAGAACAAAATTCATACTAACATCAAGCCACGGTGCATAAAGAACAAGTAGTGGAGAGTATAAACATGTGTTCTGTTTTTCCCCTTTTGCCAACTGACATACACGACACCTCTTGATCACATAATCGACACCCTTTGCAATGCATGGCTAATGATATCGATCCGTCACCTGTGCAAGAGTCTTATCCTTCCCAAAATGTCCTCCCAATCCTTCTCCATGTAACTCCCGTATGATGTGATGACGTAAGGAAGAATTTGGAATACAAAACCGTGTGCCAAAGAATAAGTACCCATCATTAATATAGTACTTTAGGTGATGTCCACCCTGTTGCAAGTCCACAAAGACAGTGCTGAAATCAGGACCAAATCCGTACTCACCCAGTATCTAATCAATGCCAATAACATGTGCTGAAAATGTGTTAAATGTGAGCACTTTTCGGCTGAGTGCATCAGCCATTGTGTTCTCTTTTCCCACCTTGTACTTCGTAGCAAATATAAACTCCTGCAAGTAAGCTACCCATTTGGCATGCCTGTGGCTAATCGACTTTTTTGAATATAGGTGCTTCAATGCCTCATGATTAGTGTATAAAATGAACTCCTTACCAATGAGGTAGTGTCTCCAATGGCGTAGCACTTGGACGACTGCATACAACTCCAGATCCTATGTCGAATAGCACTTCTTGGCTTCATTCAGTTTCTCACTATAGAAAGCGATGGGGTGTCCTCCTTGCATTAACACTCCTCCTAGCCCAACATGTGAAGTATTTGTAGCTACCTTAAATACTCTGTCGAAATATGGTAGGCGTAAGATGGGTGCCTCTGTCATCTTCCTCTTCACAAGAGCGAAGGCTTTGGTCACTACAGTTGTCCATTCAAACTTCCCCTTACTTGCTTTCATACATTCAATGATGGGTGCCATAACTGCACTAAAATTCCGAATAAATCTCCTGTAGAAGGAAGCCAAACCATGCTACGGACTTCTGTTAGTGTCTCAGGTATAGGCCAATCAGTGATGCTCTTGATCTTCTCTGGATCAGCTTCAACCCCTTTTGATGATACTATAAATCCAAGGAATACAATCTTGGGAAGCATAAAGAACACTTCTTGAGATTGATGTATAACTTCTCTGCACAGAGTACTCTCAAGACTTGCCTCAAGTGATCCTGATGCTCTTCTTGGTTCTTACTGTATACCAGAATGTCATCAAAATAAACAACCAAAAAGCGACCAATAAAAGGCCGAAGTACCTGTGTCATAACTCGCATGAAGGTGCTAGGTGCATTCGTCAGACCGAAAGGCATGACCTTCCACTCGTACAAGCCATCCTTGGTCTTCAAGGCAGTCATCCACTCATCCCCAAAACGGATGCGAATCTGATGATAGCCACTCCATAGATCTAATTTGGAAAAGACCTTTGCCCCCGGACAGCATATCCAACATATCATCAAGTTGTGGTATAGGGAACCTATACTTAAGTGTTATCTTGTTGATAGCACGACTGTCCACACACATACACCAAGAACCATCCTTCTTCGGCGTGAGTAAAGCTGGTACCGCACACGGACTTAAACTCTCCTCAATGAAGCCCTTCCATCCACTTGCCGTTTCAGCTTGGCATGTTCAGTAGGACTAAGTCTGTAAGCGGAAAGATTAGGTAAAACCGAACTAGGTACCAAGTCGATAGCATGCTGTATATCAAGCATGAGAGGTAGCTCATCTAGAGATCATTAGGGACTAAGTAAGAAAAATCAGATAGGAGCTCTCTGATAGGTACACTATGTGTTACCTCAGGTTGGGGAGTGACTTCCCGAGTAACAAGAGCCATAATCATTCCAGTTTCATGACTTGTGTGTATGAATTGCTTGTAGGGAATAGCTAGCAACTTCTTTATGGGCATAGCTACCACCTTCGTCTCAATGTCAATGTCCTTCTAATTTGATCTTAGGGATCTCCGTCGCCGTATTTCAGCCAACACATTACTCAGATATAAAATTGTAGGAACACCCTTCCACATGAAGGTACACAGATTTTTCTTCCCTCCCAACCATGGCATCATTGTCATACATCTAGGGACAACCAAGCAATACATCTGTGAGTTTCATTGGAACAACATCACACCAAACTTTTTCTTCATACCGGTAAAGTTTCAAAGGGACTGAGCACCGCTTGTTCAACTCCAACGTATTACCATTCAGCAAGAATACCTTATAAGGTTGAGGATGTGCGTCAGATTTCAAGGTTGCTTTCTTCACAAAGGCTTCAGAGACAACGTTGACACAACTGCCACTATCAATGATAATCAGACAAGTATGCTCACCTGACTTCATACGGCTATAGAATATGCAGTTACGTCGCCAGTCCTCTCCTTTGGTTTCAACCGCCAAAATGCGAGTAACAATATCTATGCCATAAGAGCCATCATCATTAGTGTCTTCCATGTCATAGTCATATCCACCATCATCATCATCATCTAAAGGGTAAGGGTAAAGAGCTTATTCATCTTCCTCATTGGAATCTTCAACTTCAGCTACTACATTAACCCTCTGCTTATGTGGGCAAGACTTAGCAAAGTGTCCTACCTCTTGGCAATGGAAGCACTGTACCTTATTACTACCTGTCATGGGTGCCTTTCATTTGTGATCAGTCTGTGGAGGAAAAGTGGACTTTGGGGGTACTGGGCTACTACTAGGTTTAGTGGCTGAAAAAATTTTCTTAACCTCCCCGGCTTAAAAACCAAACATTCTACCTGACTGTGTTATAAACTCCTCTGCTCGTCATGCCTTGTCAAAGCAATCCCTCACTGAGTACACATCAACACCAATCCCCATGTTGATTTCAGCTCGCAATCCCAGTTGAAACCGAGATAGTAGTTGTCTCTCATGCTCCCCTATGCCTGTGCGCGAATAAAGTGCATCAAACCTGATCATGTATTCTGCAACAGTCATAGTCCCTTGACAAAGATAATTCAACTGATCTTGTATACGAGCTCTAAAATTACATCGTAAATATTTGTCAGATAGTTCAAGCTTCATCTCCTCCCGAGTAATAGGCTCCCTACCACGGTCTTCCAACTCTAGCTCATAAGTTCTCCACCAATCAAGAGAAGCCTCAACTAGCTTTGCATGAGCTAGTTTCATCTTCCGTTCCTCATGTAAGTCATAACAGTCAAAATAATCATCTAAAGCAGCTACCCAATCATAGAACAGTTGGGGATCATGTCTACCATCAAACTCCTTCAGATCGAGCTTGAACTTCTGTGAATCTCCAGAGTACCTCTGATATGTGGGACGTTCAATCTCAAAGTAACCCCTTATGTGTTCTTCAAAAGTATGTTGCACTACAGGAACCCTTTGTGGTGCCCTTAGATTAGGGATACGACTCCTATTAGCCAACTGAGCAGTTATATTCAATGGGGCTTCTACTTCGGGTGTTGTATGTGAGTCACCGGTAGGTTGTTGTGGTTGGGTCTCCACAGCCAACAATCTTGCATTCAGTTCAGTCTGCAAAGCTTGTTGTTCAACCTTCAGTTCAGTACACATATTTTGTAGCACCTCCATAATAGAAGTTAGGGTGGGGTGTTGTTCTCAGCCATCCTCTGATACCACTTAATGTAGGACTAAATTTGACAAGTCAAACTAGACCCAAACTGCAGGAAATTTTAAACCAAAGAACAACCACAACCAATCCCAATACACCAGCAAATATCAGACCAACAAAAAAGAGGTAAACCAGTAGTTATTGATCTCACTACCCAATACCACTTAAGCCAGACATTAGTTGATCAAATAAATAAAAACCAACAACAGTAATATGAGGCAACAGTCCCAAAACAACAGTAGAAAATGGCAGGACGTAATAGGGTAGATCAGACAATCGATTCTAGTTATATTCTGGAAGAATCACTACAGGACAAAAAATCTGAGATTTTGAATATCTCACTAATGGCTGCACAGAATCAGGCCTACTTCGAATCGATTCTTAAGGGGGTACAGGGGAACAATCGACCAAAGTTTGGGAGTCAGCCAATGGCTGGAACTAGTTCCAACAGAAGAGGCCGATTGCCTCTATTTCAGGAATTTTGGGCAGAAAATTAAAATTATAAATACCTGATTGTAACAGCAACATATCTCTGAGAATAAAACTTGAGTTAGTTGAGAAAGAGCAATAAAACTTGAAAGACCACCTGAACTTCTCACCGCAAGGAGTTGCTTGGATCAAACACCAAACCCGAGACCTTGATCAAAAACTAGGGAAACCTCAACAGAGACCACCACTAGAAGCAGCATCTTTTTTCTTAATTCAAAATCGTGGGCCTTAGGTATGAGCCCTTCTCTTATTTATAATGACGGGGGGTAGTGTTTACAAAATAGAAACTCACATGTAGTTACTAAAACAAGAAATTGTAAACAACTGAAATTAGAAACTAACAAGGACTGAAATCATAAACTAATTTAAGACTTGAAAATAGAAACTAATTAAGTAACTAATAACCCCATCAATAGCCCAAACCGTGGGCTATTAAACCAGACCTGGTTAACCCAATCAGCCACTAGGATTGACCCTCTTCTTCCTTCTTGAGTAGACCTTCAGATTGGCATCACATAAATAAGTGCCAACACACAAGGCGACATGCAGTGCAACAAGGCAACCTGCCCCTAGTTCTTTTGGCACCTTCAATCTGGATCCGATCACTCCTCCTCACTAAGGCATTCTCAGGCCTCCTTTGAACATGGTCATACCACCTCAAACGATTTGTGCAAAGCTTGTCGTTGATCGGGGCCACTCCCAAAATAGCTCTAATATGCACATGCCTAATCAGTTATCATCCAGTTATAGGTTCCACAGTCAACAGGTTTCAATAGGTTTACTTTGACATTCAAGTAATGTTCTGCCATTTTAACAGTTCGGAAGAACCACATTAGCCCTCCATATGGCAAAGCATGTCCCTGACCTAGGGATTCCTCACTAAGTGTGCTCAGCTAGAGAAACTTCTCACTTAAGAAAATATAGATATACAGATCACTAGGTGTGTCATTTTGTGCTCAGCAGTTGGTTATACAAATATACGTTTGAAGACTAAAACATAGAAGCCATACCATACAGTAGCAACAAAAGCCTGTCCAATAAACTGTAGACTAGAAAACGTATAGGAAGAAGATATGCCTACTCACCATCATAGTAATCAAAATAAGAAAGGCTAGTCTCATCAGTTTGGTATGATACCAAACGGCCCCGCAGATCTCTAGTTTTCTCCAACCGCTTGTTAGTACATGCTAAATGTTTGAGGTCTCTATACTCCCGATAGCTATAGGGCATCCGAAGTAAATGCATAAGCCTCTCTCGGTACTGAGAAAAACTACTATCACCGAGACTGTCAATGCAACTACAGTCATCTTCATCCATCTATAAATTTGCAAACACCAACATTGATCAGAAAAATATAAATTTCAAAACAAGTGCTATAGAAATAGAAAACAGAGCATCAGTTAGGCAATGAAAACAATTTACATACAGATGAATCAAGAGAATCAGGAAAGAGAGATCGTCGGAACTCCTGTCGGCCGCAATGTGGAGCATATTTTGGTTCTTCTTCTGAATCAGTTTCACCTTTGTCATCACTATCAGATCTCACATCATCATCACCATCTAATTCTACTTCTGAATCAGTTCCACCCTTGTCATCGCTCTCATATCTGACCACATCATCACCGTACTCCAGAATCATAGATTCCCCATTTTGTCTAAGTTTACTGAGGAATAATGCATAACTTTCATCCCATGGATAAGAATTCATATCATCCTTGTTATCAGGATAGAATGGTTGGTAAACAGCAGGACTGTAAGGTTCTGATTCCATTTCATTTGGCATGTATCCTTTTTTCTTTTGGCTTGAAGTATTATGAACTGGAATTTGCCCGTTCTCCGTCTCATTTAACGACTCATCCCACCACTCATACTTAACACTGACAGACTTCCCTCCCTCATCCTTCATCTCATAAATATAGGATTTCTCATCTGCCTTCAAATGATCCAAAAATCTCTTGTAATCAGGATCAGTATCATACTCCTCTTCACCATCTGATTCATCATCCACATTTAAAAGTCTCAGGAATAGTGTGTAATCAGCATCAGGAACTGGATCTCTTTTAGCATCACCCAATATATCTTCTTTATGATACGAACAAGGAGTGGACTCCAAACTGTCATCATTAAAGCGTCTTCTTTTACGGCTCGTTGACATACACAGATCATACCCATAATCACTCCATGCCACTCCCCTCCTTTTGTTAGCCCACATAGGCGCCATATTAGGATATTCAAGAACGTATACTGTCTGTGAAGCTAAGCAAAAATCGTGCTATTCTTGACACTCAATCCGTTTAGCTTCAAACTGGGGGAAAAAAAGAGCTTAATATTACAAAATCTGCCAATAAAAATCCAAATTAAACCCAGATGAAAAAAATGCGGGAAAAGAGTCAACAAGAAAGCAAGAGATTGCAAGTTTCAAACTGCATGTTAAGAATTAATAAGAAAAGTTCTCCAGCAATGTAGCTAAGCTCAGTAACAGACCGTTTGCGGAAACAACTATCGCCTAAAGAACAATGCGGTTGATCAATCCAGTAAACCAAAAAAAAAGAGATGAAATTGGAGATCTCAAATCATGAATCACAGAAAAAGGTGCAGTACAGCCAAATCAAATAAGTCGCATTTCCCATCCATTATTGTGACGAGGGTCGTAGAAAGTAGAGAGACTCTCACTTGACTCTCGACGACTGTGTGGTCGGTTGATACGAAGCTCAAGAATGCACCAGAGACGAACTGATAAGGAAAAACCCTAGGGCGAGAGCCATCACCCACCAGTCACTGACCCGCTTCGACCACCAGGGTTTCTGAAACTGCCTCCAAGTTTCAGAATTTAATTTATGTCGTGTTCTTTGGGCCGAGTACCATAACTATGGGCTTACAAGACAGGCCCATATCCGTCCACAATATGGAACGGTCCGGCCAATCTGGCTTATTCGGGTCATGCGAAAATTGCAGCACTAGATATAAACTAAACCAAGGCAGTTGAGCTGTTCTACTCTCTCTCTTCCATGGTGGCATCTACTGCACCTCATCAGTTATATATGAGAAGTATTTTTATTCAATTAGTTTCTATTAAATTGAATTTTAACATTAGTTCATTTAGATTATATGTTTATCAAGCAAGTCTAATAAGTAATTCAAAAAAACAAAAGACAAAAAACTTGCGATCATTACAACCAAGAAACAGTGGGAAAGAAAAGGTTCAATGGTACTTTTTATTAGGGAGAATGTATCCTTTAAAATACTTTTTATGCCCATGAACCTAGTTTCCTATTCCATTCCATTCGTAACACGTTTTTTATTGAGGGTGCATGTTATGTTATGTAGAAAATGAGGCAACCACGATTACACTAGAGGTTGATGATCGTCAACAGGAGATGCTACTACCAACTAGAAGAGGAGCAACACCCGAGATGATGAAATTAGGGTTTTATATATTTTTTAAAAGGGGAACTATCTCAATGACACATTCTTTTAATGGGAGTGTATGAATGACACTTCCATTGGTAAATTAAGAAATTGGAACCTGCTTTTCATTGTCGTTCGTTTTAATCTAAAAGTTAATAGTTTGAAGGGTAAATGTGAATTTTCCGACTAATTTGGACTCATATCATTAAATAGACTGAACTGTCATGACGAAGTCTGTTGAAAGTGAGTTGTTAATCGTTCATTATCAAAGATATCATTGTCTTGCAATTTTTTCAAGTGCACACATGAAATGGCAATATATATAAAAAATAATAATATATATATATATATATATATGTTACACTAAAATGGCAAAAACGTAAGGTTCCATATTATTTTAACACTTGAAGGAATGTCAATAAAAGAATTACCTTCAAAAATATAAAGTTAAGATTCAAAATAAGTGAAGGCGGTCGACCAACCCGATCAATCAGAAAAGGATCAAACAAAACTTCCTGAATGCATAGTTTATTTACCATTTAGAAAGCCAATCAGTTGGCATGGCTCATTCCATTAGTTTTCTCTACGAGATACAAAGGGTAGGGGCCATCTGGATTGGTATGTTCAAAAGGAAACTTTCCTCTATAAACAAAGGATACCTTGGCCAATTGGGAGTACTTTAAGGCAATGTTTGATAACGTTTTTACCGTTTATGTGTCTAGTAAGGAAGAAACGATTTTTCACGTTTCTAGGAATAGAAACGGATTTTTTAGTGTTTAATAAACTTGTTTCTCGGATCGTCCGCACTGAAATCTACAACACCGACAATGGCGTCAAGGACTACCTTCAAGGATTTTTTGGTCTTTGATAAATAAGTTGCCTTTTGATCGTTTTCTTATCGAGCTCTTCCCCAATATTTTGGCCTCAACTTGTTTCTAAAAATAACGAAACAAGTATAACATATTTCGCCATTCATGTTTCTTGTATCATAAATTGTCATAAATTTCTATTTACGTTTCTAAAAATGGGTGGAATGAAACGAACTTATCAAATGCTTTGACGGCCATTTTTCAGTTTCTCGGTACAGAAAAACACATAAATACGTTTCTATGAATGTTATCAAACGGTGCTTAAAATGACTTCGTTTCTATCACTCTTTTACTCTGCATTTTAAAGAGTGCATCTCTTATCGGAAAATTCTCTTTGAGCAAGCGGCGTAGCCTAAACCTACTCGCCCCGTAGTGGGGGCGAGACTGTTAGATTGGGCACCCAAGGAGGTCGCCCGACCAGGGGTAGGAAGCTAGTGGGGCCTATAGGGGAGGGGTGAGGCACAAGCAGGCCTCTTTGTGTGGGATTAACTTATGTCCAAGCCTGTTCAAAACATATTGGAGTGCCTAAATCAGCACTCTTCAATTCAGGTAGCAAGATAATCTGATCAGGCCCAACACCACCTCTCATAAGTGGCCTAAGAAGAAGCCATGAGCTATCTTGTATGCTCTCTTCTCAATTGAATAGTTAATTAGAAAGAGTGATGTATAAGACCCGATAAAGTACAAACAGGGATGGCCAAATCCATATAATTGAGTGCAAAATTGAACATCATGTGATTGGATGATTGAAGTTCTAAAGTATAGCTTTCAAGGTGTTTAAAAAATTGCGAAACTGTGACTTTTTTTGCAGTAGAGGGAAAAAAAAAATCGTCTAAAACACAAAAGAATATAAATATATATATTTTTTCTTCTATTGGGAGCCAAACAAACATAAATATTTTTTTTTTCCTTACTATTTCATTTTTTGTTCTATTTTTTTATTTTCTTCTCTTGGCTATCAAACACAACATAAAGTATACTTTATTTGATGGAAAAAAGAGGAAAACGAAAAAAGGGGTGGGAGGATGAGGACTTGTCTTCAAAATAACAAAAATCTTGGTTGTTTGTTTGATGGAGTGAGAAACTTATCACACAAGGTCATTTAATGCAATTATTGTCTACTGATGTGGTAGTTAATTGTATGACAAATTATTTTGTGTCTATCTTTCTCATCGTATTTCCTCTTTATCCATAGAATTCTATTTTATTTATTTTTCCTCTTTTCCATATTGGTCGACCTCACTATTACATATTTCGTTATTTCATTTGGTTTTCTAATCAACCCAACCCATAATACGTAGTACCCATTTCATAAATTTCTCAATCCTTTTTATCTATCAAATAAGCCGGGCATACCACAAATAAACCTACTTTTTCTCCATAAAAGATTCCCACATAAAGTGATGCATCAAATCAATTGACACAAGTCACAAAGTTATTAGATTGATACCTTACTTATTGACCACAGGGTTGGGTGGAGAGCGTACTTAGGACAATCAAAGAATATTGGAGCATCAAATCGAAACAAAAGAAGTTTGATTACTTTGAAGTTCCGGAGAACCACTTAGAGCATATTGCACTGATCAAGGACATAGCTTTCCATGCCATATATTCCACTTATTCCATAACAGGGCAACAATGATACGCCTGAAGAAGGGATGGCTCCAGAACTTGTTCATGTAGATGTAGCCTTCTAGGCCAAAGAGACAAAGTCTAGGAGAAACAGGAGCCTGGGCTTGATTAGAGGATTCCAATTTCCCAGTCTTCATATATTACAAATTGGGAATATCTAAGAAACTATAAATTAGTTCTTTGGTTCATTAAATTGGTTGGCATGCATGGCCATATCTCCCACAGATATGATGCGTATCAATAACTAGAATATATTTGCTGAGTCATAATCATAAGTGCATAAGAGAGAGAAAGAGAGATTAAATTTATGAAAGATTTAACTATTTTGATCACTCTATTTATAGTCACCATTGGTCTATTAAATGTAGATGAAATCCTAAAGTTTCGGAAAGGGATAAGAGGGCAGATAAGATTGACGAACGTTGCTGTGAGGGAAGTATACAAGAAGAGAATGTTCTTGTTTTCTTCGACCGTGGGTCCAGGTAGCTTATACCCGTTTCCGTATTTGTATTAGCATGCTTATAAGATCTTTATGCCATATTGTGTATTTATGTTTTTCTTTTACTTTGATCACTTTGCTAAATTTGTCCACATGGGCATTTCATATAAGAAAAAATGTGGAGACATTTAAGCAGCTAGGAATCATTTTTCTTTGTGAAATAACGTAGCTCAACACATTTATGTAGCTTTCCATATGCTGGAATTTCCCTTTGTATATGTAGCGACATGACAAACTTAATTTGGGCTGAAAATCACCGCATAATAGAGTTGGGTTATGATGGGCAAAAATTGACAGGATGATCTTCCCTGCAGTTCCTGGTGCTTTGGCCGACCTGCACAAAAGAGATGACAGGGGAGAGTCGAGCTGACCCGACAGGGGACTCACCGATGCCTAAGTTAGATCTTTCCACAGCAGATGCTTAAGAGAGCTTTTTCCAGTAAAAGAAGTGATTGATTGATCCCCCATAATGGAGGTTTACTTTGGTATTTATAGGCTGCTGATGGAGAGAGAAGGAGGGGCGTTTGTGGAGAATCCAGTTTAGGCGTAGAGTCTTTGAGGGGAGTGGCACTGTGATTTTGGGAATATTTTGGGTTTCAAGGTATATTATGAGAATATTCTCCATTGATCTCGGAGGTACAAGTCGTGAGAGGGGTGGACGCCTTTGATGACGTGTAGTGGATAGAGTCATGCCCCCATGATTAGGGATCACGTCCCTTGAATGTAGGAGTGGATGTGTGCACGTTTCTGGGTGCATTACTTGATTGTACTAAGCCGAGCTGACAGGTTGGTTGAGCCGAGGTGACTGGTAGCATGGCCTGTTGGAGGGCTGAGGTGGCAGCACGGCCTTATAGAAGGCTGAGGTGGCAGCACGGCCTGATGGAGGGTCGAGGTGGAAGCACGGCATGATGGAGGGCTGATGTGGCAGCACGACCTGATGGAGAGCCGAGGTGGCAGGACGGCCTGATGGAGGGCCAAGGTGGTAGCACAGCCTGTTGGAGGGCCGAGGTAGCAGCACGGCCTGATGGAGGGCTGAGGTGGCAACACAGACTGATGGAGGGCCGAGGTGACAGCACAGATTGATGGAGGGCCGAGGCGACAGCACGGCTTGATGGAGGGCCAAGGTAGTGGGCCAGTCCTATTCAGGTTTGCATACATGCTTTAGTCGTGCTGAGGAAGGGGACATATTTTGCCGCATCAGGTTGCTATATGATAGGGGTGTCAATTCCTAAACCGAACCGGTAAAACCGGCTGGACCAAACCTATAACAACACGGACCGAATCGAACCGAAGCCTTATTGGTTCGGTTCGGTTTGGAGTATTGCAACCCCAAAACCAAATCGAACCGCACCAAAAATCGGATGAACCCGAAACCAAACGGAAACCGGCTCAAAACCCATACTGAAACTGAAACCAAACCGGTAAGAAATCGAAACAGTCCAAAATTCATTAAAAAAATCAAATTTTGCATAGTTTTGTATACATTTGTATGAAAAGTCGAATTTAAACTGGACCAAAAATCAAAACCAACCCGGTTACAAATCGATTTAAGAAATCGAAGACAAACCGAAACCAAACCGCACCGAAATCAAAATTTCCTTATTGGTTCAGTTTTGGTTTCAGCTTTCCCACATCGAAACCGACTCAACCTGGACCAAAACCGAGCTGGACCGACCGATTGACACCCCTACTATATGATATCACTTTTGTGAACCATATAGAGTTTTGGTCCTCCTCCACCAACCACTTGTGTCTATGTGGCAATCAATTTATATAATCTGGCGTAATGTTCACACTGCCATTCATTTGCCTTTCTCATGTGCGGATTTGTTTGTATTCACGGGATGGTGGTCATTTTGTCTCCTTTTGTGTCTGGCCAAGGCCATGCTGTCAACCATGATTATATATATATATATATATTTTACTTTATGGGGTGGATAGGAACCGTGGCTAGAGTTTTTGAAGCTTTTCTCGATATTTTATTTATTTTATTTTATTATTATTATTTTTTTTTTGCAGTGTTTGATCCAATTCGATCCATTCCAGCTGACTGGGCATGATTCCTCATTCCATGCTACCAGCACCTAATCCTCTTATAAAAGTCTCAATATTTGTGGATATCACATTTTTTAAATTGATAAACTTAGAAGCGCCAGAGAAACCTGTCCGTATAACGTAAGAACACCGGACTAATAGGTCAATGGAATGGCGGATGAAAGCATATTCAGTGCAAGTCAAGAGATGCAACATTATTTTTTTGCACCTTGCATAGTCGCGTTTGATGCGTCAAACTGGTAGGATTATTTTTTATCAAAAAATATATATATATATATATATTATGGGGTGTGTCCTTGTCCCCGTACACATAGGAGGTGAAATAACAAGTCCACCCTCATGGAAAATGACTCTTTTGTAGATGTTTTTTCTTGTTTGCTCTCATTGGTCCTCATGCATGTGCAGGAACGTGCACACTCCGACATAGTAAATATCAAACACTTCTCTATAAAAGCATGTGTAGGGTCTAGGGCTGTCAATCGGTCAGGTCGGGTTGGTCTCGATCGGGTCTAGTCAAGCTTGGCGGGCCTATGTCCTCGGACCATGGCATATCTATTTAAGGAATGAGTCGTCTAGTGTTGGGCTTGGTCGGATTCCAAGCTTTAATCGGACTATAATTAGGCCTTAAATAAGGTAATGTATAAAAAAAACCTTAAAGAGTCATTACTTTTCTTAGATTTAAGATACTTTAATATATTTTATTAAATTATCAATAAATTTGCAAATATATAATATTACAATTAACTACATTCAATTATTAATAAATATATCAATATATATCCTATTATATTCCAAAATATACATATAAATGGTCAAGCTAAACGTGTCGGTTAGAGTTGGGTTTGAAAATAGGTCGGGTCCATTGGAAGGCCCATTTGGCTTACCCTTGCACTGTGTACTACTTGTTTATGAATGGGCCGAGCTTAGGCCTGATAAGTTTAATAATAGATGCAGGCTAGGCCGATCTTTAAACTCTCAATCGCTATCGATCCAACCGGTGCGGACTTGGGTTTGACACTCCTACTGGGGGGAGGGGGGTTTTGACATTTTTGTGAGAGTATGGGAAAGAATCTGCACGGACAGTGCACGGATCTTTTACCCTGAGTTCCCCCACTTCCTCTTATGAGGCGTCCACATGCCATCAGAGAAAGAGAGTCGATCTTCTTAAAAGGTCTCCTCGTGGTCTCTGACCTTTTGCCACAAAAGGGACGACGCCATGGTAGAGATAGAGCCACAAGAAAAAAAGGACTATCTGCTGCCCAGGTAGAGACCCTATAGCAAGTGAAGGCAGGCGCTTTACCTGGTGTGGATTCGGCCGGTGGTGATGTCATATTGGTTCGAAGCACGGTGGTGATATCACATTACTCACATGGATGCTGATCCTATGTGAACCGTGAGACAAGAAAAACTTCTCCTATATCTAAGATTTGCGCCTTCTTCTTTCTTCTTATTGTTCCACTGGTATGTGTTTTCCAGCTCCACCAATTTTCAGGGTATTGGTTTGATCCTAAAATAGTAGAGTTCATTATTCTCTGTTTCAAATGCCAGAGCTATAGCTACACATATTTCTAATTGTTGTGGTTGATTTTTTCAAATATAATTCATGTTTTTCTTATCCAATTTATCAGATTTGAGATGGTTTTGAGTTGCTTCTTCTCTTTTTATGAAATTAATAGTTTTAGTGATTGAATTCAGGTTAGTGATTTGCAGTTTTGCCACGGATTGTGTCTGGGAATATCTGAATCGACTGATTCATTTTGTCTGTTCGTATTTGATTTTCGCTTCTTCTTGTGGTTGCGATAATTTGTTGAGTCTCAGCATAATTCTTTGCTACATTTCCTTTCTTGGGCTGCATGGGATTTTGCCTGCTGGGGATGAAAGTTAATCGAGTCTATCTTGATTGACCATTAGAAAATAAAATAAAGTGAGGAGCAAGCTAACCGACCCTCTTGTTAACACATTCAGAATGGGCGTAAATTGCCCAGCAAATGGAGCTCAAAGTATTGGCCTAGCTGTCCTTGGTTTAGGAATTTGATATGGGATATCAACTTTGAATGAATTCTGATCAATAGTAAGAGATATATGGCCATTGAAAGCAACCTAGAAAGCTAAGTAGAAACACAAGTACCACAAGCTTGTGAAAGATGAGAAAACTGACATAGGGAATGAAAGAAATAAAATAGAAGATAGAAGATAGATGGAGAGCAGGAACCCATCTAAGGCACCTTTGGAATCCACCAAGCAAATACTGTAACTTGCAACGGATCAGTGTAAGAAAACTGGACTTTGTTATAATAAGAAGTCGTGTGTATGGCCTGCGGCCTTACATCTATTTATAGACTTATCTAGGACCCAACTCCAAATCACATTCTCATAAGGGATTTCTAAAACTAAACTGAAAACACTGCAAATAACCCTGTTGCCAGCCTATGGTGGCTCTCATACTCTAACTAGGAATCTGAAATAAACATAAATTGAAAAGGAGAAGTGCAACTCAATGCCTGCTTGGTGATTCAGATTAGTTTCTTAAATAGGCTTGTTTGATTAGGAATAAGCCTAGGGTTGGGTTCCATACATGTTGGGCCTTTGATCCCATGTGTTTTGAGTGTAATAGACCACTTTTATGGGTCTAAAAGGGGGAGCTCTAAGATTGAGTACGGGATTACTAGTTAGTTTCCTTTTTTCATTTGTTTCCATTTTAGTTGGGTTTGATTTGAGTTATATTTGTTTCCTTATGAGTCAAGTTATTAATTGAGTCAAGTCATTAGTAGTTAGTTTCTTTTTTCAACTAGTTTCTAATTTCAGTTTTTAGTAACTATTGTATTAGGAGAATGTTTGGTTTCCTTTTTGAGGATCTTTCTATTTTGTAATTCCCTCCCCCATTAACATTATAAATAAAGAAGAGGAGGCTCCTAAAAGCCTAGAACGATTTTGATAATTTAAAAGAGAAGCTCCATGTTGCTGCCGCTGGGTTTTCCCATGGCTGAACCTTATGGTTGATCAAGGATAGGGTTGGTGTGTGATTCAACGACTCTTTGTGGCGTGAAGTCCAAGAGGCCCTTCTCTTCTATTGTTCTTCTCAATTAATTCCAGTCCCATTCTCAAGGATTAAGGCTGTTGCAACCAGGTTTGTTGTTGGTTTTGGTTGTTCTTTGGCCTAAAAGTTCCTGCAGTTTTGGGTCTAGTTGGGTGTCCAATCTAGCCCTACATTAAGTGGTATCAGAGCATGGCTGAGAACAACACCACCACCCTAGTTTTTATTTTGGAGTTTCTATAGAAATGGAGAACTGAATTGAAGGCTGAACAACAAGCTTTGCGGACTGAACTGAATACAGGGTTGTTGGCTGTAGAGACCCAACCACAACAACCTACTAGTGATTCACATACAACAACCAAAGTGGAAGCCCTATTGAATGTAGTTGCTCAGTTGGCTAACAGGAGAGCAAACCCTAATATGAGAGCACCACAGAGGGTTCCTGTAGTGCAACCTACTTTTGAAGAACACATAAGGGGTTATTTTGAGACTAAACGTCCCACATATCAGAGGTACTCTGGAGATTCACAGAAAGTCAAGCTCGATCTGAAGGAGTTTGATGGTAGACATGACCCCCAACTGTTCTATGATTCGGTAGCTGCATTAGATGACTACTTTGACTACTATGATATGTCTGAGGAACAAAAAATTAAATTAGCTCTTGGTAAGCTAATTGATAGAGAACCTACTACTTGGGAGGAGATGAAGCAAGAACTGTTTGATAAGTACTTGCCATGTAATTTTAAAGCTCGCATACAAGACCAACTGAACCCTCTTCGTCACGGAAATATGAATATTGCGGAATACATGAACAAATTTGATTCACTTTATTCTCATATAAGCATTAAGGAAAGTGAAAGGAAATTACTTTCTCGGTTTCGACTGGGATTGCGAGCCAAAATTAATAGAGGAATTGGTGTTGTTGATGTGTATACAGTGAGAGATTGCTTTGACAAGGCTCTTCGAGCGGAGGAACTCATAGCACAGGTTGATAGGTTGATAGAAGGTTTGATCATCAAGCTGAAGAGGTCAAGAAATAATTTTCAGCCTCTAAACCTAATACTTTAGCACCCCCAAGAGCCACAGCTCCCCTAGGTGAAGTGAAAATACCTCTATTCAAACCAAAAGAACTTGAAGTTAAGGTTCACATTGAAGAGATAGTTCTTGAAGCTTCAAAGACAAAAGGTTAAGAGACAAAAGATTCTATGGAAGAGTTCTACATTGAAGAGGGCATAGTATACAAGACTGAAGCCGTGGACGATGATGTAGTGGTTAAAAGCACTCCACAACGAGTCTTTGAGACTCATGATGAGAAGGAAGAGCTTGTTCCTCCAATACTTGATGAGAAGGATAGCAATGTTGATGACTCTATACATACAACATTCACAATTGGTATCGATTCAAAGGTCAAACATACAGAGTTTGTTATGCCATCATGATTCTCCGAAGAGAAAGCTCCACACCTTGAAGACTACATTTCACAAGTTTACAAGCAACTAGAATTTTGTTTGGGAATGGTCAAAGCTACTACTCACATGTTGTTTTCCCCTCATCACTGCAAAATTCGGGGACGAATTTTTTCAAGATGGGGAGAGTTGATGTAGATTAGTTTCCTAAATAGGCTTGTTTTATTAGGAATAAGTCCAGGGTTGGGTTCTATACATGTTGGGCCTTTGATCCCATGTGTTTTGAGTGTAATAGACCACTTTTATGGGTATAAAAGGGGGGCTCTAAGATTGAGTACGGAATTACTAGTTAGTTTACTTTTTTCATTTGTTTCCTTTTTAGTTGGGTTTGATTTGAGTTATATTTGTTTCATTAGGAGTCAAGTTATTAATTGAGTCAAGTCATTAGTAGTTAGTTTCCTTTTTCAACTACTTTCTAATTTCAGTTAGTTTCTAATTTCAGTTTTTAGTAACTATTGTATTGGGAGAATATTTGGTTTTCTTTTTGAGGAACTTTCTATTTTGTAATTCCCTCCTCCATTAATATTATAAATAAAGAAGAGGAGACTCCTAAAAGCCTAGAACGATTTTGATAATTTAAAAAGAAGCTCCATGCTGCTGCTGCTGGGATTTCCCATGGCTGAACCTTGTGTTTGATCAAGGATAGGGTTGGTGTGTGATCCAACGACTCTTTGCAGCGTGAAGTCCAAGAGGCCCTTCTCTTCTACTGTTCTTCTCAATTAATTCCAGTCCCATTCTCAAGGATTAAGGCTGCTGCAACCAGGTTTGCTGCTGGTTTTGGTTGTTCTTTGGTCTAAAAGTTCCTGTAGTTTTGGGTCTACTTGGGTGTCCAATCTAGCCCTACGTTACTTGGATTGTGAATAGAATTCAAATAAAAAAATAACTCCTAAACTAACCACAACCAGGCCGTATTACTTTCCAAATTACTACAGGAAAACCATATGCAACCTAAGATCTCTTCTTCTTGGCGGCTACGTCACCCTGGTCACAGAACCTTGTACTGATATCTGCCTGGAAAACGAAGCACACTCACATTAATTTGAACCCAACAATCAATAACTAGCCCTTATTATCAATTTTTTTTTTTTTGGTGGGGTGGGGTGGGCGGAGGTGTTAACCTTGTCATGTATAACACTGAAAATATTAGAACATACAGTATGTGACATGGAGCCGAACCATGTCCATCCATGTGTTTTCTGGGGAACCACCATCTCACTTAACTCACCTAGGTACCTACAATAAAATTATAATAACCTTCGCAAGCATATCACATACAACTTTTTTGCTATGAAAGTTTATATGTCCAAATCCTCAGACAATTGACTGCATGATTGCGTACGATCTGTTGGTCCATCACCTTCTTGTACTTTGAAAATAAATTTTTGAATTAAACTTTGACGACTGTTGTTTTAGGTTTTCTTCACTATGGGTCGTTGTCTCTTGTTTAATTCAATCCTGATCATTCTTTTTTAGTTCACCTATGATGGATCAGAAAAATCTAGGGGAAACTGCAGATAGCTTGAGCAGATGAGGTATGAGAGTAGGCCTAGTGGCCGAGTAAACCAGTTTGAGAAGCAACAAATAATGACAGAATTGAATCAAAAAGCACAAACCTGAGAGTCTTGTTCAGTGACAACAAGAGCAGGAAGAGTTAAAAGTTTGACTAAAAAGATTAGGAATCATGATTCAGTTCTCTGGATCATAGTTTCTTGTTGTTTATATCATCTGCCGTTGTAATACTTCATGGCATAGATTATAGAATAAAATGTCGTTTGTATTGTCACATCAAGTGACATATTGTGGAAGGCCCTAGGTAAGTGGAATGACATTAGAGGTTTTTTTTTTTTTTAAATGAGTTAGTGGCATTGAAGAGACGGTTTAGCCAGGTCAAAATAGTTGTGTAAGGTTTTGTTGGTTGATTTACTGTTTATAACAGCTATTCCATGATGTATTTGCTGAACAGTTGTGCCTATTGGGAGCAATATTAATTTGTAAAACATGTTGGTTCCTTTGATAATGAATCTTGTCAATATATTTATAATGTTTAACAAGTACTTGACCAATATTATAACAGTAAAATGTTGTTAAATGTAATTCTGGTAATACGATAGACCATGCTTATTAGATCTGAGTGGTTTTTATTTTATTTTGGATTCTTTATTACACATAAAGGACTTATATTAACTATTGCTTGTTCAATGATTTTGTTTTAGGTGTCTTGCAAATGGAAATATAGTTTCTATTTGAGAGTTCTCTAAGGTTGTATGGCGACCACTATGCCTTTGAGGAAATTGATCTCGTGTGTCGTCTTAGATTTGGATGGTACACTCCTCAACACGGGTGAGTCCCTATTCCTTCTTTTGTATCTGTTTCCTTTTTTTTTGGGAAGATGTGCTTCAAAAGGAATGCTTCTGTCCAGAGTACTCCAGACTGGTTAACAGGAAAATTGTGTTTGTTCCCCCCCCCCCAAAACTCTTTTCTTGTGTATCTGTGCGTGTAACATTGATGTAGATGCACATTATGGAAGGAAATATGAGAGGAAGAAGGGTCCAGCCTTAGTCCACCTGAGTGGCTAGGGTCCAGCCAAGAAGTCAGCTGAACCCCTACTTGGTCCACTTGAGTGGCTAAGTACAAATATGGGCCAATTGGGCCTATCGGCTAGGGGAATAGTTAGTAGTTGTTTTTAATTAATTAGTGGGCCATTGGGCCCATCGAGTTGAATAAGTGGTATGTCGAGTCCAAATTATCTTAGGACTCTATTTGTTTTCCACATAGGTTTATTATTCCTAGTCCAATTTTGAATTCCTAGTTGTAGTAGGAGTGTCTAGTCCTATTGGGAAACTAGCTCCTAGTTAAAGTAGGAGTGTCTAGTCCTATTGGGAAACTAGCTCCTAGTAGTAGTTTGATTGCTATTCTGCCCTCTATAAATAGAGGAGCCTATGTACTCATAATTTCATGTTTGAATAAAGAATAATTGCAGTCAATTGCTTAGAACAGTCGGGATAGCTGTGGGTGAGAAGCCTGGGCCGAGACAACTGCTCCTCCCCCAATTTCCCTTTGTTTCTTCTTGTCTAAAGCTTTCTATTTTATCCTAAAGTTACTGCTGTTGAAGTATACAACTGTTGTGAGTATTAAGAAGTTCAGATCTGTCCAAGTTACAAACCAAAATTGATTCTCTCTCCTGAAGCCTGTAATTATTTCTCCTAGGTCAGAAAATTAAGAAAGCTTGTAACTTCACAACCAGTCGTCAGAATCCTCTCAACTTTGGGGGTTTTGTACCCTCCCTAGGGACTATTTACACAAAAAAATACAGCTCAATCGGACTCCCACAGACCTGGCCGCACCTTTCTCTCTCTAGCTCTATAGGTCTTTCTCTCTCCTATCGAGTTGGATTTTGGGCTGATCTTCTCCTATATGTGTGTTGTATCATTGGGGTTTATTTGATGGTGTTATTTCTTTGTTTTTTGTTCCTATTTGTATTGTTTGGGGTTATAAATTGCGGAGTTAGTTACTTGTAATCTACTCCTGCATTAGTGCAGCTCAATTGGACTCCTATAGACCTGGCCGCACCTCTCTCTCTAGCTCTATAGCAGGTCTTTCTCTCCCCTATCGGGTTGGCTTTTGGGCTAGTTTTGCTCCGGTATTGGTATTGTATCCTTGGGGGTTTATTTGATGGTCTTATTTTTTTGTTTCCTGCTCCTATTTGTATTGTTTGGGGTTATAAACTATTGGGGTAGTTTCTTGTAATCTACTCCTGCATTAAGTGGTATCAGAGCTATGGCTCAGAAAGAAGAACCCCAACCCACCCTTCAAGATGTGATGAAAGCAATCAAAGTCTTGTCTACGAGGTTGGATGGACATGACCAACAGTTGGCTGCCCTAAAAGATAGTACTGCTGCCCACTCTAACACCCAACCAACTGTTGCCCAAACTAATGTTCAACCTGTTGTTAATTGCATTGGTAATGTTCCCAGAAGAGTCACTATACAGCCTGGAAGGAATGTCCCAGCTCAGAATGATAAGTTTGATGAGTATGACAATCAACTTTATCAGCCTGACGATACGTACAAGGTCAAGTTAGAATTGAAAGAGTATAATGTGAGGCATGATCTCCTCTACTACCAGGGCTGGGTAACTTCCTTTGATGACTACTTCCGGTGGTACCGTATGCCTGAAGAAAGGAAAGTTGAATTAGTTGTCACTAAGTTAATTGGTGGAGCTAAGGACTGGTGGAGGAATGAAGAGAATAGGCTGATCTGCAGTCGTCAGATGCCTCACAATTGGGAAGACTTGAAATTTATCCTTAACGATAGATTCTTACCACCCACCTACCGCCGTCGGCTCTACGACATGCTGAATACTCTCAGGCAAGGTATTATGACTGTAGGAGATTATATTGATCGTTTTAATGAACTGCTTTCACCAACAAGTCCCATGAAGAAGATGAAGAACTGCTCATATCCCATTTCAAACTGGGGTTTAGGTATGATATTCGTGAGAAGCTTGGTGTGATCGAGATACCTTCCTTAAGTACTTGTTTTGACAAATCACTAGAAGCAGAGGATCTGATCAAAACAACCTCCAGAAGGTACATCCAACCAACTGACAACAAAAAGCCTTATGTACCAACCAAACCCACTGGATTTCCTACCCGAGCTCGACAAGATACACATGATAAGGGGAAGGCTCCAATGGGAAGGGAGAGTGGATCTGTGACATGCTACAGTTGTGGAAAGCTTGGACACACGGCAAAATTATGCTCTAAACGGGGACGATCCAACTTTATCATCAGGGCCATCGAATCCAATCCGGATTTACAAATACACGAACCTTAGGATGATGATTGGATTGTTAATGTTGCAGTTGAAGGAGAGGAGGATGAACTGGAAGATGAGCTTGCACTAGAGAATGATGATCCTCATGCTTATGTCAATGTGGTTGCAAGAATCCTAGTGTCTGAAACTAAGGGTGAAGACTGGAGGAGGCACAATATCTTCTACACCTTAATGTTTAGTGGACCTTACAAAGCTCAAGTGATTGTGAACAGTGGAAGTTGTGTGAATGTGGTATCTCAGGCTTTTGTCATTGACGGAAAGCTTAAGACTGAATCCCATCCATAGCCATACTAGGTATCTCTTCTAGACAACAACACCATGGCTGTAACTATGGGTGAAGACTGAAGGAGGCACAATATCTTCTACACCTAAAGTCTAGTGGACCTTACAAAGCTCAAGTGATTGTGAACAGTGGAAGTTGTGTGAATGTGGTATCTCAGGCTTTTGTCATTGACGGAAAGCTTAAGACTGAATCCCATCCATAGCCATACAAGGTATCTCTTCTAGACAACAACACCATGGCTGTAACTCCACGGTGTTCAGTCCCATTGAAGGTCTCAGATTATGAAGAAAGTGTATGGTGTGATGTCATCCCCATGGTTCTCACTGATGTACTACTTGGAAGGCCTTGGTTATATGACAATAATGTGCTAGTGGAAGGTACTAAGAACCAATGCATCTTCGATTACAAAGGCAAACCATTCATTATAAACCCACTCAACATACCTCAGGTAAAAGACAAGTTAAGGGCTGCCCAACTAAGGAGACAACATGTCTTAAAGAATGTTGCTAAGACCTCTTCCAAAACAACCACTGAGCAAAAGAAGCAACCATGCCAAGAAAATTTCAGCAAGAAGAACACTGTGGACAATAAGCTATGCGTGCTGCCCCATAGAGAATTATTGACCATTAGTGAAGAAACCGGCCTAATCATAGCTCTTGTTACCAAGGCTGCTAAACCAGTGATAGATGTAAAACATCCCCCACAAATCAAACAATTTCTTGCTGATTTTTCAGATTTGGTGCCAGAGGAATTGCCTGATAAACTACCACCGATTAGGGATATTCAGCATGCCATTGACCTTGTGCCTGGATCAATACTCCCTAATCTGCTCACTTACCGTCTCAGTCCTACAGAGCATGTCGAGCTCAAAAGACAAGTGGATGATTTATTAAAGAAAGGGTTCTTGGTTGAGAGCATGAGTCCATGTGCAGTACCAGCCCTATTGACACCAAAGAAAGACGGATCATGGCATATGTGCATTGACAACCGTGCCATTAACAAAATCACGGTAAAGTACAGATTTCCTATTCCTCGTTTGGATGATATGCTTGACATTGTGACATGAGCCTCCATCTTTTCAAAGATTGATCTACGAAGTGGCAACCATCAAATTCGAATCCATCCAGGGGGATGAATGGAAAACAACCTTCAAAACAAAAGAAGGCCTATATAAGTGGAAGGTTATGCCTTTTGGCCTCACCAATGCACCTAGCACTTTCATGAGGGTGATGACACCTGTACTACGACCCTTCATCTTCAAATTTCTCGTAGTGTACTTTGATGACATACTAATATACAATAAAGCACAAATGAACACTTGGAGCATCTGGGACGTGTCATAAGAGTGCTATGGGCAGAAAAGTTATACATCAACTTGAAGAAATGTTCCTTTATGCTGCCCAAGGTCATCTTCCTTGGTTTTATTGTGTCTTCACAAGGCATAAAATCTGATCCGGAGAAGGTAAAAAGTGTCATTGATTGGCCTATTCCAAAGACCTTAACCGAGGTTCGTAGCTTTCACGGTCTTGCTTCATTTTACCGACGATTCATCCGGAATTTCAGCACCGTTGTAGCCCCAATTACAGAATGCACAAAAGGGGAAAAAGTCCCATTTCAATGGACTCCGGCAGCCACTAAAGCTTTCAACTTGATCAAAGAAAAGATGACAGAAGCACCAGTGCTTAGACTACCCAATTTTAATCTTATGTTTGAAGTGGCTACTGATGCATCCCATGTTGGGATAGGATGAGTGCTTATGCAAGAGGGCCATCCGATTGCCTTCTACAATGAAAAGTTGAATGATGCAAAAAGAAGGTATTTTACCTATGATTTAGAACTCTATGCCGTTGTTCAAATCCTCAAGCATTGGAGGCATTACTTAATTGGCAAAGAGTTCGTGCTCTATTCAGATGAAGCACTCAAATACTTACACTCACAAAAGAACATTAGTGATTGGCACACTAAATGGATCTCATACTTGCAAGGATACGTATTTGCTCTCAAGTACAAAGCTAGGAAGGAGAATCAAATGGCTGATGCACTTAGTCGAAAGGTGATGATGATGAACACCTTCACAGTATAAAGTGCAGGAGTGGAACACATTAAAGAGGAGTACATTAGTGATGCTGATTTTTCAGAAGCATTCAACAATGTACAAGGAGGAGGACGGGATGACAAATTTGCTATACATGATGGGTATCTTTTCAAAGGCACTCGCCTTTGCATCCCAAACACCTCTTTGAGACATCACTTGATTCGAGAGCTACGTGGAGGAGGAATGGGAGGACACTTTGGCAAGGACAAAACATATTCCATGATAAAAGACTTATACTTTTGGCCTCAACCCTTAAAGGATGTGCAACATGTGATACAGAGATGCTGCACTTGTCAACTTGCCAAAGGAGAAAAGAAGAATACAAGATTGTACACACCGTTCCCCGTTCCACATGCACCTTGGCAAGACATAAGCATGGACTTTGTCCTAGGCTTACCACCTACACAGGAAAGGTATGATTCCATATTTGTGGTAGTAGATCGTTTCTTCAAGATGGCACACTTTATCCCGTGCAAGAAGACTCTTGATGTAAGCCACTTGGCCAAAAACTTTTTTTCAAAGAGATAGTGCGCATAAATGGTCTACCACAGACAATTGTTTCAGATAGGGATGTCAAGTTCATGAGCTACTTTTGGAAGACCCTATGGCTGAAACTAAATACTAAACTCAAGTACTCCACTGCATTCCATCCTTAGATAGACAGACGGACAGACCGAAGTGGTGAACAGAAGTCTTGGCAACTTACTCCGATGTCTAGTCCGAGACTATGAAAAGACTTGGCCATCTATACTGGACATTGTTGATTCGCCTATAATAGTTTCGTCAACCGCACCACAGGTCGTACACCATTTGAGATTGCCCTTGGATTGTAGCCTCAACGACTGGTAGACTAGGTACCTTTGCCACCTTAGGCCCGTATTAGTGTGGAAGCCGATGAGTTCCTTAGACACATCACGGAGGTACATGATGATGTTCGTCGCCGCATCGTTGTTAACAATGACGGATACCAAGCAACTGCCAATTGACATCGTCGCTACATAGAATTTCAGCCTGGTGATATGGTAATGGTTCGAATTCCACCTAAGAGGTTTCCTCCTGGTACAGTGCACAAGCTCCATCCTCAGAACATGGGTCCCTATAAGGTCTTGAAGTGCATTGGCACTAATGCTTACATGCTAGAGCTACCTCCTACTCTGAAGATCAACAATGTCTTCAATGTAGCTGATCTGACGATATATTTGGGACACCATTCTGATGACGGTGACACTGAACACACCCTCAAACTTCCTCAATTTGCAAACCCTAAAGATGATATCATCGAAGATGTTCTCAACAACAAGTTCACCACAGTTCGTGGGGGCAAAGGGTACTACTCTTTCCTCATCAAATGGAAAGGTCGACCATGAGAGGATTGTACTTGGATCCATGCCAATGACTTTCAACGATTTGACACGGACCTTTATGAGCACTACATGTCCCTTACCCATTCATCGGAGTTGAATGATTCTAAGAAAGGGGGAGATCATGTAGATGCACATTACGGAAGGAAATATGAGAGGAAGAAGGGTCTAGCCTTAGTCCACCTGAGTGACTAGGGTCCAGCCAAGAAGCCAGTCGAACCCCTACTTGGTCCACCTGAGTGGCTAAGTACAAATAAAGGCCAATTGGGCCCATCGGCTAGGGGAATAATTAGTAGTTGTTTTTAATTAATTAGTGGGCCATTGGGCCCATCGAGTTGAGTAAGTGGTATGTCGAGTCCAAATTGTCTTAGGACTCTATTTGTTTTCCACATAGGTTTATTATTCCTAGTCCAATTTTGAATTCCTAGTTGTAGTAGGAGTGTCTAGTCCTATTAGGAGACTAGCTCCTAGTAGTAGTTTGATTGTTATTCTGCCCTCTATAAATAGAGGAGCTTATGTACTCATAATTTCATATTTGAATAAAGAATAATTGCAGTCAATTGCTTAGAACAACCGGGATAGTTGTGAGTGAGAAGCCCAAGCCGAGACAGCCGCTCCTCCACTTTTCCATCTGTTTCTTCTTGTCTAAAGCTTTATATTTTATCCTAAAGTTGCTGCTGTTGCAGTATACAACTGTTGTGAGTATTCAGAAGTTCAGATCTATTCAAGTTACAAACTAGAAGTGATTCTCTCTCTTGAAGCCTGCGATTATTTCTCCTAGGTCAGAAAATCAAGAAAGCTTGTAACTTCACAACCAGCCGACAGAATCTTCTCAACTTTGGGGTTTTTTGTACCCTCCCTAGAGACTATCTACGCCCAAGAGTACAACTCAATCGGACTCTTGTAGACCTAACCGCACCTCTCTCTCTCCAGCTCTATAGCAGGTCTTTCTCTCTCTTATCGGGTTGGGTTTTGGGCTGGTTTTGCTCCTGCATTGGTATTGTATCCTTGGGGGTTTATTTGATAGTCTTATTTCTTTGTTTCCTGTTCCTATTTGTATTGTTTGGGGTTATAAACTGCTGGGGTAGTTTTTTGTAATCTACTCCTGCATTAAGCATGTCTACAGATGTCCATTGTTTTTCTTCTCTTGACTAACCTAAGAATGCGAAATATTCTTGTGTGATTTCTCCTTTGAGCCCATTTAATCCTTGGTTTTAGGTTCTCTGGCCATGTAGCGTGTCTACAACTTAAGTAAGCACGATGGTCTCTTCTATCCTTTGATCATGAATGGAGATACTCTTTTCCATGGTTATGTTGCAGGCAACGATATTATATATATTTTTAGTCCATAATACCCTTTGCAGTTGCTATTTACATTCTTTTATTTGTTTCATTTCTATTTGTTATTTGTTTCAACTTCATGACAGATGGCATTGCCGGTGAAGTGTTAAAGGCCTATTTGGGTAAGTATGGCAAGCCATGGGATGGCAGAGTAGCTCAGAGAATAGTTGGGAAGACACCTATTGAGGCTGCAGCTGCTATTGTGGAGGATTGTGAGCTACCCTGCACGGTGGACGAACTTATGTCAGAACTTGATCCAATGTTCTCTGATCAGTAATCTTTCCCCACACTTAAATTTATTTTGAATCTGAAATTTTCTTGGCAAAGATCTGTTTCAATCTAATTCATGGTAACTGTTTTTGTTTATAAAATATAAACAATGACCAATTGAGACTTGGAGGTAGTAGGGTGTCTAAAAAAGGGACTAGAGTAAGGGTGTATCCAGTGAACGAGGCTCCCGCTACTGAAGGATCTGGGGAGGGGCATATGTACGGAGCCTTACCCCCGCTTCGTGGAGAGGCTGTTTCCTGATTCAAAACTACGACCACCAGGTTTCAATAGAACAACCTTACCTTTGCGCCAATCTGTGCCGTCTAAAAGAACTGGAATAAGGCATAATGAGTTATTTCTGAAACCAGGTTCGTTTTCAAAACAATATTCAAGGGAAGATAATACAAGGAAAATAAAAAAAAATAAAGAGACTAATCAAATATGGAAACTATTTAATGAAACATAATTGCTTTAAAAATGTCTCCTTTATCCTATGCTACAGACTTGAAATTATGAGAATTGGAATTTCAAGTTATGAATTTCATTATACATTGATAAATGTGAAAAATCTCCAAGGACCTTTCTTATCCTGAAGTTCTAGCATTAGTATAATGAGAGTTACACTGGAGGCCCACTCAACAATCAACCTTCCTTGCATTTGAACCTCATTGATTTCTCCGGTTTGCTGGCCGATAAGATCTCTGAGATTGACCAGCCAGCTGGGTTGGTTTGGCTATTCCTTTCTATTGAGAAGAGATTAAATCTGTGCACTACTTCAATGGCCTATCCAATGGGCCAATTAACATTTAGATGATTCTACCATCTCTATTTCTAAAGATGCCACCAATTCCTGAAGGGCCTAAATTGTCATGACACCCATAAAATTAAGTTTAGGTTCCATCCTTGCAAAATTTTATATACAGGACAGTATCACAAAACACTGTAGGTGGACTTTAGAGTTTTCAATCATGGCCTTTTCTAAGAATAAGAAAGCTTTGAACTTTGAAACATAAAGCTTGAATTTGAGTACTGCTGTGTTTTTTACGTATGCATCATTAATGGACTGCCTTCACAGAGAATGTTTGGCATGAATAATATTTCCAAGTTGAAAATGCTTTGTAATTTCCGCTGATTTCTATCGTTCGTTCTTCCAACAATGTCACTACTGGTCCATTATCTCATCACGTTGGAAAATCTTCCCATTCACATTAGTCATATTCATGTATACTGCTGTGACAGAGATTTGTTGTTGCAGATGGTGCAACATTAAACCTCTTCCAGGTGCCTCACGATTGATTAAACATTTTAATGGTCATGGAGTGCCAATGGCTTTGGCTTCAAACTCTCCAAGGGCTAGTATAGAAGCCAAAATATCCTATCAGCCAGGTAATTCATGTTATAATCAAAAGCCTTTAGTTTATGAGTTAATAAGCTCATGGTGCTCCTAACAGATTCATGCTTCAGGAACATTGTGGTTTATTTTTGTTATCATAGAACTTATCAACTTCTTATCTTCCATTTGTAGGATGGAAAGAATCCTTTTCTGTTATCATTGGCAGTGATGAGGTGAAAATGGGGAAGCCATCTCCTGAATTGTGAGATACAACATAATATATTTACTATTTTGGATTTTCCTAGAGTTTTCCTTGCTGTTGATAATGTACTCCACTACAAGCGATTCTCTGAAGCTAATATCTTGATTTATTGTTCTCCAAGATTCCTTGAAGCTGCCAAAAGGTTAAACAGGGAACCTTCCAGCTGCCTTGTCATTGAAGATTCATTGTAAGTACTTTCAGTTTTCTGTGTTTTCTGACCAACACTTGTTCTTATCTTATATGCATCCTCAAGAAATTGATTTTGGAAGTTATATCTCTAGTATTCCTCACTGGCAAATACCTGAAGTCTGTAACTATTATTGAATGCAACCAATCTAATGTAGTTAGCATGCACGCAGTTCACGAAAGAAGAATCTCAATGTTTCT
This sequence comes from Macadamia integrifolia, assembly GCF_013358625.1. Taxonomy (NCBI): domain Eukaryota; kingdom Viridiplantae; phylum Streptophyta; class Magnoliopsida; order Proteales; family Proteaceae; genus Macadamia; species Macadamia integrifolia. The sequence goes on from NC_056558.1 coordinate 15,803,066, forward strand.
ATTGGTAACACTGCTGCAACAAAAGAATGATGTTCGACTCTACATTTGTAGAGGGAAATTGTTAACAGCACTTGGGATCCTCCACTGAAAATGGATAGTTAATTTTTTTGGGTAAAGAAAATCGTTGTTTAAATTGAGTAACATATGACATGGGATAATGCATTTTGTAGTGGGAAATCTTGGGAATATTTTTACTACCTCATTGTAAACATATATTGAACCCCTAGTAAAATTACCATTTGTTATCTTTTATGCTGTACTTTAACTTCATTTCAAATTTATAGTACGCCCACCCGTTTTGTATTTGCATCTGTATTTCTGACCTGGAAAATGATTTTAAATGATTTTAACTAAATCAGAACAGGTGTTGCTGCTGGTAAGGCAGCTGGAATGGAAGTGGTTGCTGTTCCATCTTTTCCAAAACAGTCACATCTATACATGTCAGCAGATGAGGTCATCAACTCTCTGTTTGATCTACGACCTGAAAAATGGGGCCTGCCACCATTTCAAGATTGTATTTCCTGAACTTTCATTACTTTTTCGTTAACTATTTCAGAATTTTTTTTAGGCTGCTCATTGCCATTTTCTGCTTTGAATTTCCAGGGGTGCAGGGTACTTTACCAATTGAACCTTGTTATATTGGAGGACCTGTTGTTAAGGGATTTGGTCGTGGCTCAAAGGAACTTGGAATACCCACAGGTGTGTAGAAAGCCGAAGTTCCTTGGTTACCATGGTTTGCCAATAGATTTACAGTACATATGTGGCTCATGCTTGTGTTCTTGATGTGAGCATCCACCCTTTGCATGGGTAGAGTTCAGCTTGTCAGTTATTCATTTATTCTCCATTGTTTACGTAACTGAACTTTGTAAGTCCCCTTTGTTTCCTTCAGCTAATCTATCCACAGAAGGCTATTCAAATATGCTCTCCGAATATCCTTCAGGGGTGTATTTTGGTTGGGCTGGGCTATCGACACGTGGTGTCTTCAAGATGGTCATGAGTATTGGCTGGAATCCATATTTCAATAACCCAGAGAAGACCATTGTGAGTGTGAAATTAACCTCTTTTTTAAATTTACTAGAAGAGTATAAAATAACTTAATGATTGCAATTAGTAGTATTCTTTTTTTTTTTGCTTAAGTACTGGTCATCTTGTAGGAGCCATGGCTACTTCATGACTTCGATGAGGATTTCTACGGTGAGGGGCTACGCCTTACTATCGTTGGTTATATACGACCAGAGGTAGCATAATAAAAACTCTTTTTCTTTTTTACTATCCTGTAATTGGGTTCATCCATTTCCCAATCCAAACCTTCTATAGTTTATAACATAGCTTTTGCCTGGAATGTAACAGACCAATTTTCCATCTCTCGAGAGCCTGATAGCCAAAATTCAGGAGGACAGGAGGATTGCAGAGGCGGCCTTAGATCTTCCCTTCTTCACAAGATACAAGAAAGATCCCTACTTGTCAATCTCTTCACTGAATAATGAGCATCATCCATGACATAAAACATTTATCTGTGTCCCAGCTGTGGAGATTCATTAAGAAAAGTCCATCTCCTGGTACCCAGACAAAATTTTGGGGGGGGGGGGGGGGGTGTTTGGGAGAAACACAATTCCTTGCCTAGTCTGTGTAGAAAGGTAGTGCTAATGCACCTACTGCCTCATGAAGGCTTAGTTAGTTTTAGGGATTGGAGTTCTCAGCTTCTTATTAGACAGAATGGATGCCTTAAATAAATTGAAACAAAAAGATAAGGAACTCTCTCCCTAATATCCCCACCCTACAAGTTGTGTTTTTCCACAATATCATTTGTATGAATAATTTTACAATGAAACAAACAGGGCCAAGTTTAATGGTGTTTCCCGCCCAACTCATTTTCGCTGTCCAAGGTTATGTTGCTTAAGGTTTCCCTGTTTAAGATTTAATGTTGGTTTCTGGCGGAATCAAAGTCTTGGGTGTTGCCAGCTGAGGCAGTCATCTCCCACGTTTTCCGGTGAAATGGTCTTCTTTCTCTCCACTTTCCAAGGTTTTGTGTGTTTTTGGGTGGTTTATCATTGTAAGTTCAGATAACTAAACTTAGAGATGTGGGATTGGACAGTGAGAGAAGTGGAAGAAGGGAAAAATGAATAATGAGGAAGTGAGAATCTTGATTCGTGAGGGCTTGGACATAATTTAGGGACAATAGAGTGGCGGTTATATTCCCTGTAATGTAGGATATAGTGATAAAATATATATATATATATATATTTTTTTTGGCATTAAAAACTTAAGGGCCTCCGATCGGCGAATATGGACAGCATGGTTGAAGCACCAGATCCTGAAAATGGAATAAAACTCTCCTCATTGGGTGAATTATTCTAACTACCCTCAAAATGTTATTTGTATCCCTCCTATGTCGCTAGACCACCATGGTTGTCAATTGGTTGGATTTCGATTTCAGTTCGATTCAGGATACAAAAAATAAAATCAAATCGAAATGAGAATAGAAATAAATTTTAAAACCAAAATCGAACAAATTTGATTCAAGTTTTTTATTCCGATTTAAATTAGTTTCATATTCAATTTATGCCTTATTTTAGGTGTTTGGACCAACCGTTCACACTTTTGTCCACCAAAAAAAAAAAAAAAAAACTTTATCGATTGGGGTCATAATCCACCAATCTTTGCCGCCTATGATTGTCCTCTGTGTCATCTTCTGAATCTGTGAAAATTCTTGCACCCTAGAGAATTTCCCTGCAAACGAGTTGCCCTTTATAAGAACTATGTAAACCCCTAGCACCACCTAAGATCATTGCATTTGTGCTCACAAAGTAGCATGACCCTGCATTTTGATACCACATAAATATCCATCCCAAAAATCCAAACAATTGGGTAGAGAGACTAACAAGTATATGAGGGGATGAAACGGAGGTAGATCTAGAGACACCTACCATAGGACTGGAGAAAAACCTGCATTGATACCATATTTGTAAAATAGAATGTTAGCAGGGGAGGTGTAGTAAACAAAAATCTCTTATGTCTCGCTCCAATAAAGAAGCTGAGTATTGTGTCCCTACTGATATTACATCTAAGATTATTTGACTATGATGGGTCTATTTTTTTTTTTTTCTTTGATAGATCCTATGGCCCCATTATTTGGCTATGATGACTCCATAAGATATGGATGTTTCCACGATTACTCCAACTTCATTCTTTTGTGATAACAGAAGTGCCATTCATAAAAGTCACAAAGAAGTATTCTATAAAAAAAAAAAAAAATTAAAATCTCAATCACCATCTTGAGTTTGAAGGGGGCGTCCACTGTAATATGCAATTTTCTCTATAATTCTGCAATATTCCTTGTTCAGTCCTATCATTGAAAGTTCTCTCAATCTGTATTTATTATCTATTCTATAATCAATCAAGAGTTCAAGACAAGTGATTTACCTCTTCACACCATCCAAGCGCAATGCGCAACAACCATGAATGGAGAGATTAATCTCTTCATCCAAGGTGAAAGAAAACTGGTCCAAAATAAATTGCAATTTTTAAAGGTTGAAGTTTCTTAAAACCTTTGGCAAACAAATTGCATAAAACAAAATATTAACATACATCCTTGGTTTTTCTATTTGTAGTTCTAATCAATTGTAACTATGTATAGGAGAGAAAAATAATTGCACCAAAGAGGCAGAGGAGCTAGATGGCCTTGTTGATGTAAGGATTTAAGGGATGGTATCGATATTCGTATTGGTCGACAAGGATTGGTATCGGCAGATCAGTGGGTATCGATCGATTTTGCTCTTGCTTTTTATAAAAAGTACTAATTTTTTTACTATTTTACCCTTGAACTGATTCGGATAATCGATTCAGATTGGTCAAGGATCGGGGATCGGTCTCAACTGATATTGATCCGATACGACTGATACTTGAAACCATGTGTTGATGGGCATTGAAAAAAAACTCATGAGTACAGGGAAGGAGTTTATTTATTTATTTTATTTTAGGCATTGGATTTTTTTTTTTTTTTCGGAGAAAGAATGCTATCAATATGTGGGACGCAGACAAACCATGCTCCCTATGCCGCCCCACCATGTGCTGAAGACACTCCCACATTTCCTTTCATTTGCCCTTGGACTATGGAGTATGCTTATGCCAATAGGATATATATATATATATCATACTATTATATAAAAACATGTATTCATGCCTCGTGGCTAATTTTTTTTGGATTACTTTACCCATTTTTCTTATTTAAATACTTTATCTTTTTCATCATCTCTTTTATCAATTATTTTTATTTTTTCGATATTATTGGTACCCTTTATATTTTTTTAATATTTAAATATTCTTTAAAAAATTAGTTTCTTTATTCCTCTCAAATCCCTTTCCTTATCTATTCCTCTTTCACTTTATATTTTATTTTTCAACCTCTCTGTCCTCTATCTCACGTTGCTCTTTTTTAAAACCTTATATTTTAGGACTTTTTTTACCCTGAAAAAAAAAAAAACTACCCTCCTCTTTCTCTCTCTCAACGTTTCTTTCATCTTTTGATCTATATCTTTCCTTCAAAAAATCATATGTTTAAGGAGTATCTTTTTTTTTTTTTTTTCCTTCTATTTCCCTAAAATTACTGGTACCTTTTGTATTTCAATGATAATTAATTTATACTCTTTTAAAAATTTAATTTCCTTATAGTGTCCACCCCTTCCTTTCTTTCTCAAACTCTTTCCCTCTTCATGCTCTCTCACGTCCATTCATTCTTTCCCTCCCCACTTTCCTTTTACTTCTCAAATTCTTTCCCTATATAGGAAGATTACTTCTCAAATTCTTTCAAATGGACTCTTTCTCTTCTCATTTTACTTTTCCTTCTCAATGTAATTCAGGGTTCAGCAGAATTGAGACATAAATAATTAAAGAAGTGCTCATGAACCAGTAACTAATATTGAAACATATTCGTGAGCTCCAGTGCGATGCGCACCATGATCAGAGTGTTATAATCGTCTGGCCCTGTTTCGTCACACTTTTGATCAAACGATCAACTGTCTGAGTCCTCCCATGATCCCATATAATCTTCGTAAGCGTTCTCTCTCTCTCTCTTCTTTTGCGCTCTATGTTAAGTAAATCCAGATCTTCTGTTCATTCCCTGAAAACGGTGAGTGATAGAGAGATATGTCGTTGCAGCTGCCTTCTTGGAAACTGATAGTTGGGTCCAATCCCAAAAGAAATTGGGAACATCACCACTCTCGGAGACCTGTAAATTCGGATTTTCAACATTTTACCTATCTGCATAGTTCAAAAAATGATTCATTTTAAAATTTTCACTTACAGACGTTCAAATTTTCAAGGTCCTCATGCCAACTAGTTCTTTGGACCTCTTTCTTGAGAACTAGGCAAATTGGTGGGCATAAAAAGAATGAAAGTCGTATTTTCTTCTCCACTTGGACATCTCTCTTTGATATTCAGTTCTGGTTTCCCCCCCACCACCCTCCCCCCCCCCCCCCCCCTCTTTCGAATTTACATCTCTTTTAAAGAAATTTAATATATTATGGAATATCTGATTGTTTTTATTATTAGTCTGATTTCCTAGAATTATTTCACAAGGACATTGCCATAGACACTTGCAAATTTAACCGACTTGAGGGATTTGTATGTTTCTATTTCTATCTACATGTCTTGCTTTTTTCCTTCATTTTTTTATTTTTTATTTTTTTTAGGGGTGGGGGGAGATCCATAGCTAAAATTCTTACAATCAATAATAAATTCTCCAACGGGCAGCCGAGAGCCTTCTAGGAGCAGAATTCAAAATTTTTACTTGGTTCTCCTTGCCTTGATTTTCATTTTCATACTGGCTAGTGGTTTAGAAGGGTCAATTCCTCCTGGAATTTCTACTTTAGTAACTTTAACACATGAATTTATGAGAAATTGCTTGATGATTTTTATACTTTTACTAGTGTCATGTCTGAACTCAGCAATAAACTTTCTTCAAATAAATTTTATCATCGCTTATAATTGTTGAGCTTCCATTGTGCTATTGTTGCTCTCATGGTATCTTTCTTGTGTTTTGACTAGCATTGTATGGTTGTCAAGTATTGGAGATTTGCCTCTGACTTCCAAATAGAATTCATTAGAATATAGGGTTAAACAGTTGAGCTTTCATATTGTACCCATACTCACCCATGATGAATCTGCCTTTATTTGTAACAGTATTGAATTATTTTATCTATGTTCAATTACATGCTCATGTCAAAATTTCTTCCCTCTTTGCCCTCCCCATTAGCATCTAACATTTAATAGTAAAGCGAAGCGGGTTTTGGTTTGGTCTTTAAGAGGTGGATCGATGAACATGCATTTATAGTTAGTTACCAAACCTAGCATTGGCATTGATATCACTGTTAAAAAGGTTCAACCAAAAAAGTTTTCAGGGCCAGAGAGAATGGTTAATGCATTTATTGATACTGATATTCTTTTGGCTTCTCTGAAATCTTATTAGTTTGTTTCCATTATCATAAAAAGTTATTTCTTTCCTTTCTTCAACTCCATAACATCCATTTTTTGAGAAATTTCTTCCCCATGATGGGTGTTGGAGAACTTAAATTTCTTCTCTGCCTACTGAGAGTGTTGTTTTTGGTACTCATCTCCTTGGGGTTTGATCCTAAAGATAATTATCTGATAGATTGTGAATCACCCCCCCATACGAAGGTGATGGATCGTGTTTTCGTTTCTGATACTATTTATTATGATTTTAGTCCTTAATAATGTAAATCAAACAATATATATATTTTTTTTCTATTTTAAGGTTTCTTTTAGTTTCCTTTCTCTCTCTCATTTCCTATCCTTCCCCCTCCCCCAATCTTGGTTTAGGTTTTAGGATGTTTATAGTTATGAACATGTGATATTATACTTACATAATTGCTTAAAGCCCAAAACAGTGTGCCTTTGGGTTTCTTTCTCTATTGATTTAATGATTAAGCTCTTCCAGGATGCAGATTTGGGTACTTATTGTTCCTACATGATTGAATGATTAAATAAAATTGTGTGTTTTCTGCTGAATGATCATGGTATGAAAATGTGGTTTGGCATTGTCCCAAGTTCCTTGGCATCCAATCAATAATCGCTTCTCTAAAAGTCAGGTGCAACTTTATAATTAGATACTTAAATTTTTTTTTTCTTTAAACAATATATTTTTTCTTCTTCTTTCAGTAGATCTGGATTTAGATCTGGATTCATCAGTTTGAGTAAAAGTGTGTACCATATTACCCTTACCCAAGAAGGTTATTGCAAGCTTGGAGAGGTACCTTTCCTAAAATCCTATTATTAAATATTTTAAAATACATTGTTTATTTGTTTTATACTCCAAGATTTTCAGATCCTACCTTTATTGGGAAAATGGGTATACTATAATATTTTATAAACTATCGAAAAACTTGAAAGGTGTTAAATGCCTGGTTTACCTTGTCCATTGAAATTCCGAGATTATGCCCCATTTTCTTCTTTCCTTTCAGTACTTTTTCCATTCAAACCACCTTCAAGAGATATTTAGATTATTGGTTTGTGGGATTGATTGCCTTTTTTATGCCTTCTAAAAATAATGTGGTGTTTATTATAAGGTTTGCTCTAATTTTTATTGCCATAGTGACCAATCCTGATATTAAAATGCTAAATAAAGGATATAAGAGAGAACAAATTATCTGAATTCCATTGGTCATGAATTGGTAAATGCTCATAATCCTACAATAAGTTATTAGATTCACAAGCGCTTTAAATCTTACCTCTTTAGTCTACAAAAATTTGTCCTGCTTACAATTTTTACTATTTGTTATTGATAATAGCTACTTGCACTTTGGAGAAAGACCAATAAAATTGCCACAAATCCCGAGTCAATTAATTTAGAATCACCAACATGCCATTTGAAACAAAATATGTTCATTATCTTGAAATGATCATAAGAAATTGTTCATTATGTACAAATCCACGTGTATTTGCATGTGTCAATTTTACTAGTATATATATATATATATACATATATATACACCCACACCAAGATGGTGAGTGGTATTTGCAGATTAAGAAATTATCTTAAATAGCTTGTGATTTCTTTTTCTAAGGATCCATTTTACTGAGAAGTATAAGCAAGGTCGTTTCATGATGTCACAGCTTATGTATGCCTTCCATTCGCCTAGTGGGAGGTGGTGTCTCGTTGGGATTGATCTTTCTCTCTTTAGGCCATTTGCTTTATTTTGTTTAATGAATGCCTTCGCCAAATAAGAGAAAAAACCTATAGACGGGGGGTCTCATAAATTCGCTTACTTGGTACCCCATAGGTAAGATAAGGCATGCAATAATTTAGAGAGAGAGAGAGAGAGAGAGAGATAGAGAGAGAGAGACAGGTGATAAATTTTTCGATCTTTACCCACTGTACACGAAAACAAGAAAACACACACACACTCACACAATGCGTATGGGGTCTGAGTCTAATTTGGTGAAACATAAGGAGTGTTTTTGTAATTGTGGCATTCTCTAGGAGGTGGCGTTGTAAATTACCCTTTTTAAAATCCAATGGTTGTAGAAGTTTTTAGAATTTAAACCTATTTTAACTCCTCAAATGCCTTGAATTTTTACAATTGTTCGATTTTGAAAATGTTCAAATATCGCATGCACAGAGGGAATTGCACCATTAAGAATTGAAGAGGATCTAAATCATGATGTTCCTTAATTCTCTTTTTTCTCTTCCAATAAAAGGTATAGATGTCATTTCATAAGAAAAGAAGCGCGATAAACACAAAGGATCATTCGCATAGACTACACTCCCAAACAAAGAATAATTTCCCAAAACTATATTTAACTATGTCTACTGTTTACGTTTATGCGTCATGTTTCATTGTCTATCATAGGGGTGTCAATCGGTCGGGCCGGTTCGGTTTCGGTCGGACTTAATCGGGCTTGAAGACTTTCAAAGGCTACACCGTGTCCGCCCATTTAACTAATCGGGCTTAGTTATTGAGGGCATGGTATACTTTATATTCGGTCGATCGGTCTCGGGTTATAATCGGGCCACCTTAATCGGGCTTTAGTCGGGCCTTAACCGGGCTACGGACATGTTTAATATTAAACGGGCTTTAACCGGTTTTTAAACGACCCTCTTTAAAATGTGCTATTATATTCCGGCCCACTTATGCAAGCCCAAAAAAATGACAATAAATCAATAAATGATACAAAATATAACCATTATTTAAAATGTGAACATGTCTTTACTTTTTAGTTTTTATTCTTTAATTTGGGGGGTAAAATAGGTATTCTACAATCATTAAAGGGTTGGGCCAAGTTGGTGCACAATAGGCCGGTCTCGGTCGGACGTTATTCTGTCGGTCTCGGTCGGGTGCCCGACGATCCAAGTAGCAAAACCGAGACCGACCATTTATAAACGGGCCGGGCTCAAGCCCGACACGTTTAATAAATGGTCCGGGCCGGGCCGGTCTATAAACGGTCGGTCCCGATCGATTTAGTCGGGTCGGGCCACAAATTGACACCCCTATATGTGATAGTGGACTAACAAGACCTTTCATTTGTACGGCAGAAATAGCATGCCAATGCAAATTTTTTTTTTGGTACGATGCCGATGTGATTAACATTCTCTCCACTGTGTAGGAAGCTTTTATTTTTTTTCTTATTTAATTGGTTGAGAGAAAAAAAAAAAAGAGAGTAGAGGAATAGACTCTCCAGACCTAATGTGTAGACTACGCCTTCTCACAATGAATTATTATAGAAAAATAGAGGGTAAGTGTTTATGTCCGAGAGATTTCCTTTGTATGTATCCCCAAGAGGGGCATTGTGGTCATTGTATGCCCCCTTGTGGCATAGGGGTTGCTTTCGTATAGAAAATTGTTTCGTCTAAAATGTAGCATGATTCCTATACTCAAACATAGAGAGAAGTGAAATGATTGCCACACCTCTTAAGAAAGGTGGAAATTCTATCCTTATTAATGCTTCTGCATGTGCTTCTATTGGCTCTCTCAAGAAAGATGAAAATTCCATTCCTATTAATGCTTCTCCATGTGCTTTCATTGGCTCTCACTTACTCACTAGTTTAGGGGCCATCTTACCTTTCAGAGAACACTTTCCTATTATTATAATAAAATATAAAGATTTAAAAAACAATGTGAAACACTATAAAAGAATTTGGATTTGTTGCATGTACATTTACCTGGATGTTTATGTGAAGATCCAAACACTTGTCCCTTTTATTTTCATATATCATCTTCACCCATGTCATGACAAATAATGAGACAAACGTTAAATCTTCACATATATGCTAAGGCAAAATCCAAGTAAATGTAAGTACAGTGAATCTAAACACGATGTAAAATACCTCACTTGCTCATATAACCTTTTCCGAAAAAGTAATTAGAATCAAAGACGGGAGAAAGGACAAAAAAATAAAAAAAGGTAAAGGAACCTTGCTGATCCATTTTTCTATCGCGAAACATGAAATTCTTTGATTTGATTTCCCTTTTTCACAGAATAAGTTTGCAACCTTTAGATCTTTCAAAATCAACTTGTAATAAATTCAACGAGCCATTGTGGTACGAAAAAATAACAAAGGTTGCCAATAAAGTTGAATCTTTTACAGCATTTTTTTAAGGATTTCTTAGGTGGATGAAAATTGTCAAGTACATCACATTTTTTTTTTTTGATGAAATTCTAAAGTACATCACACGGACTATAAAAAAGAGGATTTGACTCTTCTTCTGAGCACTGATTGCTCAGATCTAACCTGATTAGGTTTGTGTAATTGAGGATTTACCAATGCAAGTTATATTCATAAATAATTAATCTTAGTTTTGAACTTGATAGTTGAGACAATTTTTAAGTCTTCTTTGTTCGGCTACGTAGCATATATTATCGTTTCCTTGTACCTATCTCTCTCATCCCACAATTAGAGACATATATGCCCATTTTTATAAAAGGGAGGAAAGAGAAAGACACGTTGAGATTCTAGTTATAATGAGGAGACTTGCCTTCCAACCCTTACCCCACCCCAGTCCTCCCCTTTACATGAGGATGGAAGGACATATGCATATTATGTCCTACTAGATAAGTATTAAGGGAAAAAAAGGAACAAAATATAAAATAGTCTTAAATGTCACTAAACATAGAGACATTAGAAGCTCACTTTTTCTCCATTGGGGAGGGGAGGGGAGGGGGTTGGTGAGTAGAAGGGCTAGATCAGGGAGTCACCAATAAAGTGGGAAGTATTTTCCTGCAATAAAATAACATTTAGCTACTCCATGCTAATGCTAAACAATTCGTTAAGTAACATTATCATTAATTTTTTTTTTAATAAAGATGATTGTCATTATCTTCTTTTTTACACACACACACACACATATATATATATATATATAATCTCTTGCATTAGTCATAAAAACCTAAGTCAATCAATAGAAAAATCATTTATTCTATTATTTAAACGTGGTGCATGTACATTAGAAAATGGGGGGTGGGGGTAATTGATCTAAGGATTACGTTCTCTCAACATCATAAATAATTTCATATTATGAACAAAAAATTATTAAAGATAGATGACTAAGAGTGGAGCTAGTTACAATTGAAGAATACATAGAACCCTAAATATTGTGTAAAATCTAATCCTCCTTGCAAGGGGGTTTTTCTTTTGTAGTTTATATTAGCGTGCCATGTACTCATCAGCTTGCTATGCTTTCTCAATATTCAACACAACAACAATGTAGTAATAATAATAATAAAATGCTTCGCTAGTCGAGCTATAGTCATGTACTAGTCGATCTATTATTATTATTATTGTTATTATTATGATTATAACACCTACAGCTAGATCGTTGGTTAGCATTATTTAAGAAAATTCTTATTGATGTTTAAAAGGTTGTTAGTTCATCAACATATTTTGTTGTTGTCATTTGCAAATGAAGTCATTTACATATAGGTTATTCAACCATAAAAATATGTATTTACAGTCTTAAGCAACAATCTGATCAATATATAATTAATATCAATATTTGGTAAAAAGGGGGAAGTCAATATGCATTAGGCCCCTCCAAATTAACAATCTTGGTAAATTAATAATATTTGTTATAAGACAGTACAATAAAAACAACTATCATAAATAACACATTTTTTTTTTTTTTTTGAAAGAAAATAACAATGCATCGTATAACTTTTCTATTTTTATTTTCTTTTAGTTTCCTTTTTCTAGTTATAAGGGAGTAAAGTTATCCAGGATGACCTATCTGGATAAGCTTGTTAAGACAATTCATATTTACCATGTGGTAGAGACTCAAATTTTGAAAATGGGGGACCTTAAGGTATATTGCCTACATGTCAAGTTTCAGCTCATTTTGATTTTGCAAGTAGCAAAATTAAACTTTAAAAATCTAGGAATTACAGAAGCTCATGGACATACACATTGATGGTTGAAAAGTACAAAAATAAATGGACAAACTTGAGAGAGTATTTGATTGAATTTGAGTAAAACTTGACACATGGATATTCTGTAAAATGTACAACTAATCCAAATTGGCCAAAACTAGTAATATAAATTGCTGAAAAATTAATGGATTGTCTTTATAAGCTAATCAGAAAAAGCCTTGAAAAAGAAACTTCTTATTATTTATTTTTTCTGCAATACTTTATTACCTTTTCTTCACAAGTTTTATTCTTAAAAAAAAAAAAAAATAAAAAAGGGGGTGGGGGGAAGATTTCTAGCATCTTAAAAACCTATAAAAATAATTTAAGCTTTTAATAGCTTTCCCTCACATCCCAAGATTGAGGTGTGCTTCTTCATTAGACATTCATATAAAAAAAAATGGTTCCACGTCAGAAACACATGCCTTAAATAAAAATATTAGTTTATTAAGAGGATGTGAGACCTGCTAATACAAACCTTTTGTTTTTTAGATTTAAGTCCACTTTATGTCCTTCAGAGAAAAAAAAATAAGGCAACATGTCTTCTCCTTTGTGTACTAAGAAAAAGTTGTGAATCTTCTTTTTACGTTTATCAACTTCTCCAGAATAATTTAGGGTTGTGATTGAAATGATGTTTATCTATATAATTCTCCCTCACATTATATATCAAAGAAGAAAAAGAAGGAAGAAAACAAATTAAATCTCTCAAACTTACTAAACAGCTAAAGAATCTTGCCAACCCTAGTTGCCCCACCCTGCACCAACTGGGCTTCTAGAAATTAATAAGAACGTACAGGAATTAATGAGATACATAATACTTCCAAGAAGGAAAAGCTAAGATGAAGCTTTAAGGAAATTTATCAAATTTAATAATTATATAGTCTAATATTTGAGATATTAAGCTAGCTACCTCAACTTTTAATAGACCATGTGAGATTCTTTAAATAAAGGCCTACAACCTACCAGGGTTTCATCTTTATGGGTGGACCGTGACCTTCCCTCCTGATCAGGTGATCAGAAGCGACACTACTTCAACATCCACATCCACCTACCAATTTTTTTCCTTACATAATTGCTCAATGATGGTTACCTTTGCATAAAGCTTCTTTATTAGTATTATTCTTGATGAACATATGATTATTATGGCTGGTTTCAATGGGACCAAACTGTTCAACCGTCTAAAGAGGTTATGGAGGAAATTAGTACTGTTTTTGTTGTTTTCCTTACTAATAGTATTTTCTTGTACTAATTAATGGGGTGAGCAATTGGAATTTGAATCGGCAAGAGCTAAAATGATGTTGAGAAGGTTTCTGAAGAATTCACGGATAGATTGGACTAGTAGAAGTCACCTGATCAGGATGAAAGTATTGATTTTTTTTAACTCAACTTTCGAAGGCCATAACTTTTGACTCAGGTGGAGTTACAAAAGCCATAATACATTGTTGGGAGCAAATTTACAAATTTAAGGGGTGTATTGACATCCAAAGTTTTGTGCGTTATTTTTAGAATCATAGTTTCTTATTTTATATTGCTACTTTATTTTGGTCGGTTTCTTTTCTTTTGTAATCTGAACTTCTTATATAAATGTCATTTTGGATGAAATAAAGAACATCTTGAATTTATGAATCAAATTGTTTTGTTCATTCTTCTTCCCGATTGAAATTAGGGTTTTCGTTATCTTATGGAATTAAGGGTCATTAATGCTAGAACTAGATCTAGTCTCCATAGTTCTTACTGCCTTCTAAAAACTTAGGTCGAATTTGTGATTCAAATAGTTCATGTAATCATTAAACTTACAAGGAGTTAAAAGGTATATCTGCTTGGGTTTTTGATGTATAATCTTCATGGTCTGGTTAGTGCCGGTGGCTTTTCTATTGCATTTGTAGCATTTCCTTGTTTTATCCTTGAGTGTTTTTCGTCTTCAGCTGTCTATTGGAGCCTTGTGAGGACTTTAGGGGGTGTTTGGTTCTGTAAATCCAATGGTGTATGTATCGGGTATGAATGCCAATCTTTTGATAGACATTCTTCTAAATTATATTTCTTTTTGAAAAATCGTTTGGTTGCCTTAAGGCTAGTACATGTTTCTCGCTGGTTGAGATATTGGCTTCGGTAGAGAACGCCTTTTCGCTTTCTCCTTTTATACTATGTGGTAAAAAGGTTACTCAAATCTGAGTTTAAGTGTTGAGGTGAACTCAGATTTGGAACACATCCTTTGTAATATGGTCATTCATGGGAAGTAGGATGCTCACTTATGAGGGTCATCCTAGTGGAACCAAACAACTCTAAAAATTAAGAATTATCATTCTAAAGAATGTCATCCCAAAGATTTACTGAACCAAACACCCCCTTAGGCTTCTACCCACTTCTTTTTCTTCTCCAAATCTGTTCTTTAATTCCTTAAAAGAATTAAGCTTATATACAATGAAGGACATTGCTAAATAGTTTTCGTTATTATTTCACCTAGAAGCTCGAATTTATAAAGAAAGATTACGGCATAATTATAGCTTTTCGAATACAGAGACAAAGAGATGAGATTCCTTCATGGTTCACTGAATTTTCTTTATGATTATTCATAATAAGAGGAATTTGTGATGTGCCATTGGGCCCCTCTTGATTAGTGAGAAATGCAACTCAATTTGACTTAAATGTTCTAACATGATTGATGATTCTTTGTACTGTTCATCTGTTGTACGTTATATTCCTTCTTTCTTATGCTTATGTCACTGTAAATTATTTCATCAATATGGTCCTTTTAGGGGACCATTTATATCATATAATTAATTTTCATACCAAAACCACGTTTTTAGCGTCGGCGTTTGGTGTTGTTTTCACAATTATTTCTTCATTTACCTTTGGAAATTCTTCACGGATCTCATAAAGGAAAGAAGACTAATACAATAATAGACATGGACGTATCTCCAAAGCACATCATCTCCTTCTCTTCTCCTCTCCTTTCCA
This sequence comes from Macadamia integrifolia, assembly GCF_013358625.1. Lineage (NCBI taxonomy): Eukaryota > Viridiplantae > Streptophyta > Magnoliopsida > Proteales > Proteaceae > Macadamia > Macadamia integrifolia. Next base: position 15,818,438 of record NC_056558.1, read on the forward strand.
AGTTCCGGCCAATGATGACACCAGGGGGAGGCATATATGGACATTACTCATTTAGTTGGAGATCAAGAGAGACAGACAGGTTCATATATATCCAGGGCAATATTATTATTATTAATTTTTAAATATTTTAGTATATTTATTTTTGGGATGGATATTTTGCATGCAATGAAATGGGCGAGCCTGTGGCACAACGATTAAGTTGCACTGAGTTGCTTTTTTTATTTTACATGCAATGAACAGTTCAACCTCCAGATTTTGATCCTCCATTTTATACATAAAATATAGAATAATTGAAGAATTTCCATGAGAAGTTGATGATCATATTTAAGATAGCAGAAAGCAGTTTGAGAGACCTTGATGATACGGAAAAGGTGATCGACCATGTCTTCCATATATTTCCTACCCCGGCAGCCTCGTTTATTCACATTGGGTAAGATGTCAGAAGACAAATGTTTGCTAAGCTGTTACCTCCAAATCTGTCCTGTGCCAATTGCATTCTCTCTCTCTTTCTCTCTCAAAGAACCAAGGTGTGGCCATTACGTCAATGCTTGGGTCAATGGGAGTGCACGTACAGGCATCCAACCAGAGGGGCAACGGGTCATGTCATGGTATGTGTCCTGTGTCTGGATGTAAAGGGTGCAACCAGGTAGCATTCTTTTCCCAAAATTTATTGTGGTCCTATGTCAATGATGGCTCATGACAGTGTGATATTTGATGTTTTGAATCTTTCCCAAAAAGGAGGATACATGTTTGACAGTGTTGAATAAGACTTGAATGATGAATATATGCCGTCTTTGGGAAGAGTTCCGCTACACATTTGTTCACCTGTGTGCACATGTTAGGTACCAACACCTATCCCTCTTCATGCCATTTAAAAGATGAATAGGATATACATGGAAGCAAAAGGGACATGTGTTGATACCTAACAAATACTGAGACATATAGTGCAAAGGATCTATTCTAGCTTCCTCCGGCCCCCTAATAAGTAGATCAGCATGCCTTGTGTTTTCTATCATGTGTCATGTGTACAGGTGATCAAGAAATTCTAACTATTGAATGTTTAGGAAATGAAATTCATTGGCTTCAAGTCAAATTTTCAGTATAAGATTCAATATATATATATATATTATATTTTTTTTTTTCTTTTTTATGTAAGGGAAGGTGATTCACTTGAGGGCAACATAGAGAAATCTACCAAGGGGTCAAGACAACAGCCCACATAGGGGCCAAGAAAGACCTACATGGGACCACCTGCAGTTTTATTTGCAATAGAAGAGACGAGGGACCAAGAGTGCAGTGCCACCATGCACATCATATGTGGGGTGGGAGTGGAGGTTGGGGGGGTGTTTCAAACTCGAGACCACAACCCAAGGCCAACATTCAAAAGCAACTTTGGTGTCCCCCAATGTATCCTATCATATGTAAGCATGACTTCTTTGTGTATGTTTTTTTTTTTTTTTTTTAAACACTTATTATGTATGTTCATGCAATAGTCCATTAGTTGTACAATACCATGTTCTACCACTTGGCATGCCTAGATTGAATAAGAACTTGATAATAGGTGTAGAGGACCTAGGGGTCAACATGCACATAAAATTTTAGCCCCATCTAAATTGTTACATGGTAGACATTAGAAGGTGTACTATTACAACTTGGAGAGCTATGACCAATTATCTTCCCACCCAAGAGTATTTTCTTAGGCATAGAAAAATTTCAATCCCTAATTGTTGCTTATGCTGGAATTCTTTTGAAAACCTTGAGCATTCATTGCTTGAATGTCCTTTCTCAAAATCAATTTGGGAAAATATTGTCCGAAAGCTTTAGTTGACTCCTAGATTATTCTTCTATTTACAAGAGAATGGAGATAGATTTTAAGTATCTTTAATGGTAAAACCTTATGTGTTTCTTTTTAAAGTTGGCTTTTAGTGCATCACTATAGCATATTTGGTAGGAAGAAAAAAAAAAGAAAAGGAGATGGACATTCACATCGTGGACTCTAGAGCAAATTCAGGACCCTATCACTTTTGAGGTGAAAAATAAAATTCTTCACAATTGTGCTGGTTGCCCTGACAAGCAGAAACAAATAGTTGGCATCATCTTGGGATCTTGGGATGTTCCGTTATTCTCTCCTCCCTAGTTTTGATGTATCATCTCTTTTTCCATGTTTTGGATCCCCTTCCCCCCTTTATGTTGTTGTATCATCAGATTGAATTTGTCTTTGTTTTTACCCTCCTCCCATTTTCTTGCTCCCCCTAGTTCTTTTACATGTTTCTTCCTCCCCTCTCTTTATTTTGGTTTTCTAGCTTGTTCCTTTCTAGGGTTTGTTTGATAAGTCCCTCTTCCTAGGGTTTTACATCTTTCATTCATTCATTAAAAAAAAAAAAAAAAGGGGGGGGGTTTGGGGTTGGTGGTGTTAGGGACCAAAACAATAAATGAGCCTATACTTAGTTTTTGAGCCCATTGGATTGGGCTTCCAATTAGATTTGGGACTCCTAAGTGGCAATATTTGTATGGGGAGCCTAAAGTGCAATTAGAAAGCGTTCCACAGAAGTCGCATATTTGTAGCCACATGGAAATTTTTGGTTGAGTTGTCATCCACATTATCTTATACAAGGACCTAATTGCAGATGAAGCTAATCTCTTTTATTGTCCGCTCTGGCTCGAATCTTTTCCTAATCCTTCAAAACTTGATTGAAACAGATTTGTCTATTGTGTCATGTGATGTAATGCTTTTCTTTGAAATCTTCACGTCTAAAAGATGATGTGGACATGTCCATAAATTTTAAGAGCAAACTAAGTTACCATGTGGCAGTTATATATGTATACATGTGGTGCAAATAAAAAATGTAATTTCCTAATAGCAATTAATAGAAAACTTTTGCGGGTATGCTCAGATTTGATGTATCGTTAATATCAAAACATTATTCACCCATGGCAGCGAACTCTTTCTTATAATTTTATTTTTAGTAAAAATCAGCAATTATTTTAATATAAGGGAAAAAAATGTATAAATTTAACGTATACAAATATAATAAAGAAATTATAAAAAATGACCCCATAATAAGAAATTCCACTTGTAAAAAATTTCATGCAAAACTAAGTTTGGGCAGCTATTCAATCTTGACTAGAATATCTGTCACCGTATTCACTTCTCTAAAGTAATGTGTAACTCTCCACAATAACAGACTCCAAAAAAGAATAGAAGAAATTCCACTGCTGCTCTAAATGCCAAGGGAGATATATATATATATATATATATATTTTTGATGGGGTTAGGGGGTGGGGTCGGAGTGTCCGCTGATGGCAATATCGAAAGTGAGAGTGGGGAAATTTCTGTATTTTTATATTAGTCTAGGCATACCTGGACCTTAATCCTACACATCACTTTTTGTTTTTTGTTTAATATATTTTACTGAAATTTAGAAAAAAAAGAAAAAAAAAAAGAAAAAAGCATGCATATTGATCTATTAAACAATGAAATCATGAATGAACCTGATAAATAGATCTAGGGTTTCTTCATTTGATGGCAAAATGCATGTATGCCACGAGCCTATTGGCATAGACTTTGGCCTATTTCGTAAGTGAACAGTGTAGATTACAAAAACGTGAGAAATGGACCTGAAATATATTGGATCTTTTCATGTAGAATATATTCCCTTTGATGTGAAGTGTATCTTATATATTCTATGTATTAATGTATACTCTCAAAGATTCAAACTCGCCACTGGTTAGGAAGGGCCCATATAACCTCAGTTTGCTGTGGACCCTGTGACTGTTCTAACGCATCCCATAGCTATCCAAGTGCAAATTAATTGTATCTGTGTTATATGTGTCTTCGACTCATTTCTACAGTGCATTGTCTAATTCTACATTCTCTTGTAATTTTCATCCACAAGGGGCATTATTAATTACATCAATTATCTCGTTTTTAGGGTTGTGTTTGTCGTTACATATTATAGATCGATAATGCATTTTAAAAAATGTGACTTGTAAGTTGTTGTGTGGCGTATTGCGCAAGGATCAATGTCGTGGATTTTTCATCAAAGGTGGCTCTCCTTATTGAGCTATTTGGATAGAATTCAGTGGAATATTCATCATTGCTCCCATGAAGTTCTTCTTGTCTTGGTTTCCTTCTCTGATGATGACAATGCACGCGGAGGGTGGCGTAGGAGATTGAATTTTGGTGTATCTTTGCTCTTCTTTTTAATATACTTATTTGCTGTCCTCAAGTTTTTTTTTTTTTTTTTTTAAATGCATTTCAAGAAATTATATCAAATGTAGTCATAATTTTTCGTTGTTTATTTAACATATAATTGTATGATGAAATATTTGAAATTGAGGTCATGTTTAGTATGATTTCTTAGAATGCATTATCAACCTAGAAGAATTTAGAATGCATTATCATATGCAGCATAAATTTCCTATTTGAAAACTAATTTGGTTCCTATGATGAAAGGAATGAAATAATTAGCTTGCCAAGAAAGAAAGTGTGGAATAAGTCAATATTCCCCAAGAGACACATTGTCCTTGTCTTCGAGCCCAACCTCTACATATTGAACATTTCCAAAGAGGTCACATTCATATTGATTTGGTAGAGAGCATGTTTCATGGAAGCCATTATGCATAAGCTAGCAAAAGCAAACCAAATGATTAAGAACGACCAAAGTAGAGAAGCTGTGTTGGTAGCCTGCGGCCCTATGCCCTTGGGGAAACGATAAGGGACTGTGGAAAGTTCCTGGAGAAAGGGCTAATCCTACATGATTCTAGCGCGCGCACACACAGAGAGATTCCCTAGGCATTATATATCTCAAACCAATTAGTGAGAGAGGGAGAGAGATATATCTCAAATCAATTAGTGAGAGAGGGAGAGAGATATATCTCAAACCAATTAGTGAGAGAGGGGGAGAGAGAGATTCCCTAGGCATTATATATCTCAAACCAATTAGTGAGAGAGGGAGAGAGAGAGATTCCCTAGGCATCATACATATTGGACTTCTCTAATCAATGAGAGAGAAAGAGAGAGCGAGAGAATTTCCCTAGGCATTATACAATTTGGACTTCTCTAATCAATGAGAGAGAAAAAGAGAGAGGGAGATTCCCTAGGCATTATACATATTGGACTTCTAAAATCAATGAGTGAGAGAGAGAGAGAGAGAGAGAGAGAGAGAGAGAGAGAGAGAGAGAGAGAGTTTTTGCCTAGGCATAGTACATAATGGAAAAGAGAGATTATTTGTGTCATAAAGGTATTAAATGTAAACTGCATTGGATCAAACCGTTTAACAGAATTATCAAATTGTTTAATAAATGGTTTGTTGTTGTTTGAAAAAGTGTAACCTTTAATTAAAGGTTCAGATTAGTTATAAACCTTTTATCAAAAAAAAGTTCGGTTTTAAAATATTTAAGTGTCATTTTTTTTGTCCAGATTAAGTAGAGATTCAAGTGTCTTCCCAATGAAGCGTCAAATTTTAATCACTTACAAACTATTAAATCATTTATATTTAATCCGACTAGATCGTTAATTTACACCAAGTCTCCATATTTTGGCAGGTTTGTTTACAATATATAACAAATATACAACCATACAATCAATAAATAGGTTTAAACTGGGAAGCTATTTAAAAACCATTAACTTTATCATTTAAGGACCGTTTATGAGCCTATTACTTCAAACCTGTAACAAAATCTAGAAAAAAATAACATTTAACATCAAGAACTGAAACCATTAACAAATCGAAAAAATAAAAAAATGTTTAATAAATGGTTTTGATCTCACTAAATGGAATCATTTAACAAACGTTTTGATTTCAATGTCTACCTACTACACTTTGAACATTCACACTTAAGGAATGAGAGATACCCGTTATAGAAAACCCTTTAACATGTTAACCGGATAATTTTATAAGGAAAAAATAAAGTTACCCACTTGTGTGTATCTATGTCTAGACACCGGAAGGCATGAAAGGACTGCACTCATGTGCAAAAGATATCTTCACCTCGACCTCTCATTGATCTACATGTTGACATAATGACTCTGGAAATGAGGAGCATTCTCTTCCCCGTTTTATAAATTCAATGATATTTGTTCTTCTCAACACGTTATAATGACACATAATTAGGTGATAAAGTTGAACTGATCACTTTTTACCAAAAAGTATTAGACATATTCACTAATTTTTTTTAGTACAAATGGTCACTAAATTTCAACGCACACTTAAGTAAGCATGTGAATTAATGTTCATCTAGGCTACGTACAAACCAAACAAGTCTAATAATGGTACAAAATAGCTAACTTTAAGTCGTTATATATAGATACAGTATAGAATCAGCTTTATGGAACACATATGGCAGTTGATGGTGATATTCTATAGAACAGATTAATCTATACGTAAGTACATATCGGGTATTTTTAGTTTGCTTCCCATGCAAATTTCATAAATTTACATTGCCGATCGATTGAAAAAAAAAAAAAAAAACACTAAAACTGAACAAACGAAAAATCAAACTTCTCCCACACTATCGATTGATTTGATCTTCCCATTCCCATAAGTGGTGTGCATTGATAATGAAAAGACCCTCCAAATTCTCTCTCTCTCTCTCTCTCTCTCTCTCTACATTTTTGAATATGTTGTGACTTTATAAGTAAATTCACCAACCGTAGTGCGGTTGCTATCGTCAGATGTATGTGACTTTGGAAGATTTAAGGGTTGTATACAAATGGTTTCTTTAACGGAATCAATCTCTCTCTCTCTCTCTCTCTCTCAACTACAACTAGAGCAACTAAAGTGATGTGTGGAGATCCACATCAGTTGCAGGTCAGTATAAAGTGGTTGCTCCGTCAATTGTTGGCCAAACTCATGATTAGCCCAAGAATTCGAAGGTGCAACGATCATGATTAGAGCCAAGACGGTGAAGCCCATAACTAAATTTTATGTACACCACAGCTACCTCTGTAGCTTCTTTATCTTCTTTTAGAGAGAGAGAGAGACAGAGAGGAAATCTAGAAGCTTCCAGTCTTCTTTCACTTTTAAGAGAGATGAATTTTATAAGTTTAACTTTAGGGGAGGGATCTACACGTCGTCCACCATGTGTAATGGCATCTTCATGTCAAGCCAATGGGTGTACAGAAAATAATGTGTCAAGCCAATCGATGTACAGAAAATAATGTGCCATATGATTCACTATGAAGGGTAACATGGTCCAAGAGGAAAGAGAATGTCAAGGAAGGCTTCATGATTTGACCTTCTCTTTTCTTAGTTGTGTTAAAGCTTCAAACCCTCTCCAATGTAGAAACCCCAAAAAAAAAAAAATGTAAAAAATAATGAAAATCTCAAACAAACAATCATATAGTGGCACACAAGAACTTATATGCTGTGATAAGATTGTCTACGTTTATGGTGAGACGAGATTTGCTTTACTATCAATGGAAAATAAGATTACAACAGCTTGTGCTCACACATCTCATATATTGATTATAGATACAAGGGACATAATACAAGACAGCTTACCCAATATCAAACTATATATACTTGTCCTACATGCCAATAACCCAACACCCACCTAGGCTGCCTAGCTAGGTAGCTAGCTTACCTCTTCACATAAGCGAACACTGTGAAGTGATAATAAGGTATATATTAAGGTTCCTTAATTACAAGGGATACAAAATTAATTACTATAGGAATGAAATGCTATATGATCACTTCATAGGGTTGAGACATCCTAACGTCATACAGCCATCTCCTGGAAGACATGGTGTTAACACGAGACAATTTCATTGAGGATCCACTCTAAGTTGTTCAAACTGAAATATTATCCCATTCTAGGGCTTTAACCCTTTGTAATCTAGACCATAGTTAGCAATTCGGCCGAATAATTCGCGAATTATTCGGCCGAATCGAATTTTAAAGAATTTTATCAAAAATTCGGACCGAATCCGAATTAAAAATAAAATTCTTTAAAATTCGCGACTTTTTAAAAAATGAATATAATTCGCGAATAATTCGGACCGAATCCAAATTAAACCGAATTATTCGGTCCATTTAAACATTATTTAAAAAAAAAAACCAAAAATAAAAATAAAAAAAAAAAAAAAAANTTCACAACCCCCTTTGGCCTTTATGAATGGAATGTCATGCCATTTGGCCTAAAAAATGCTCCCAGTGAATTCCAAAAAATTATGAATGATATCTATAATTCTTACGGACAATTTACAATTGTCTATATTGATGATGTTCTAGTTTTTTCGGATTCAATTGAGCAACATTTCAAACACCTTCGAACTTTTTACTAAACTATAAAATCAAACGGCCTCGTCCTTTCAAAAATAAAAATGGAATTCTTCCTCACCAAGGTCTGCTTTCTCGGACATCTGATCGAAAAGGGTACCTTAACCTCTATCGATCGAGCTATATCCTTTAGTGACAAATTTTCCGACCAAATTTTAGACAAAACCCAATTACAAAGGTTTCTAGGAAGTTTAAATTACGTTCGAGACTTCCTTCCCCAAATTATAACTCAGGCTCAAAAAGAATCCGACACCTTGGTCTTTTACTTAGACTAATGCCGTTCAAACAATCAAAAAATTGGTTAAAGAGATTCCTTGCCTTTTCATCCCCAATCCTGAGGCACTCAAAATTGTCGAAACTGACGCCTCTGATGTTGGATATGACAGAATTCTCAAACAAAAACTTCCAAATACTAATAAAGAACAGCTTGTTTAGTTTACTTCTGGTACCTGGAACTCAGCTCAAAAGAATTACAACACCATTAAAAAGGAAGTTTTAACTATAGTTCTCTGCATCTAAAAATTTCAAAATGCATTATGAAACAAACCATTTTTAGTTCGTGTTGATTGCAATGTTGCTAAATTTGTTTTACAAAATGATGTCTCAAATTTAGCTTCAAAACAAAATTTTGCCCAATGGCAAGCTTTACTCTCAATTTTCGAATTTCAAATTGAATATATTAAAGGAAAATCCAATTCTGTCCCTGACTTCCTTACTTGTGAATTCCTACAGGGCCAGACTCCTCAAATTAACCTTCTCAAGATGGCTCCCCCTAAGGAGTCTACTTCTTCAAACTCCCTAGTCCGCTCCAAATCCAGTTACGGCACCACTGCCGTCCCCTCAAACCAAATTGTTACACATAGCCAATCCCAATTGGCCTCCTCAAACCGTCCTTATTCTCATGCCGTGGTCCTTTCCTCAGCCTTTGGCCCCCTTCAAACCACAAACAAAGTCAGCTCCAGCCTCCAAACGACCCAGGCCAAATCTCTCCAAACAGTCCAAGGATCCAAACACAAAAGCCAATACCATGAAAAACCTCTCAAAGAAGATCTCTTCACTATTGAAGATGTTCTTGAAAATTATATTGACTCTCCATCAAACATGGCCCAACGAATCTTCTTTCAAGGGTGGGACTATTATTCCCCTACTGCGGCAAAAACACAAGAATTCTATGAATACATTCTTGTCAACACTGACTCTGTCAAGCTCAAAATCAACTTTGGAAAAAATGACCTGTCCCTGGATACATATACAACTGTAACCATTTGCAAAATCCTTAGCCTCAAAGATTGGAACAATCATCCCCTCACCAGTAAAATTTTTTCAAATACCTATACCCCTTCCGAGTATCATTACTATGACTACCAGGAGGCATGGTACAAAGCATTCTTATTCCAAAACAAGAACAACAGGCATTCCTGGTTCTTTTGTTTTGATTACAAATTCAATAATCAAACACCCCTCTGGTTTCCTTGTTGGTGGAATCAATATTGCCCTATGGTCGATATCATTCCGCAACAAATACAAGCATCCTTCCAAATATTCTGCAAACATACCCAATAACAACTGCACCAGTCTGATCTCCTTCAGATCGTCCTCCACTGCCCCCTGGCATGGATCATTTTTTGGGATTATGAGATCAATGACTTCCAAACCCAGGACTGGATCGCCCCTGTCCTCTCACGTGTTTACCACATCAAATGGTGGGACAATTGTGATGTCTCCAAGTGCGAAAAGTAGACCCTCATCCAAGGCCTTACAGGTCTCAAACCGGTTCCAGTTCTCCCAGCCTCATCCAAATTAAGTATCAAAAGCGAAAAAGAAACCGCACGTCTCGCCGAACTTGGCTTCGACTCAGAAGAAGATTCCAGTGATGGTGCCTATAGCCTAAGCTCCATCAAAGGATCTATGTTGGCTCATTGCCATCATGAACAAATGGCCCAAAACCCCTCTGATGATGATCCAGATGTTGAGCCCTCCAGTTCCAAGGCGTCATCTTCAAGCAAATTCAAAATAGTGACCTCTCGCAAATCACGACGAGCCACTTTAAAGTCAAAATCTTCGACCAATCGTTGATTTGGTCCTTAACGTCTGTCAAGACAGTTTTAAACTGGCCGACTGGTGATGTCGCTAACTCACCTAGTCAAATAACCATGGACAACCTCTATGAGGAAAGGTGGTTCTGTTACTGTCCGAGGTTAAAGGACAGTCAGGCTAATACTAGGCTCAGTTAAATATGGTATACTCCCTAGATCAAACCAATACAGAAACAGTGTCCTTGACACATGGAATGTCGTGGTAAGATCTTAGAAGATTTCAAATCAAAAGATCTTAGAAGATTCCAAATCAACGACCAAGAGCAAAGCTAACTTTTGGCGCCAACAGTACCTCCAAATAGTGCCAAATGCAAAATACCAAATTTCATTGTAATTTTGGACAGTGCTAAATGAAATTCAAATGCACCGCAAACCCAAATGAAATGTAAATGTGCTCTCTTAGTCTATAAAAGGGACACTCTTCACAAATCATTTGGTCATTTTACTCCCAAAATTCTAGAATTAGAGAGAGAAGCTCCCCAAAGAAAGTTCATCCCTCTCAAGTTCTTCAAAGCCTTCAAGATCAAGCTCTGTCAGACTTCTCAAAAGCTCCGCCGGTCTTCAAAACTTCAAGCAAGGTTCCAATCGTTCCCTCCAATTCAAATCGCCCTCAAAGGTTAGCATCAACAGCCCTCAAAGCTCCATCAAAGACCAACCACCCTTCTTCTCAAATCTTCCAACCTAAGCCTACCTAAACCTTGGAATCAAAGATCTCCAAATAATATCAAAGTTTACATACAAATTTATAATTTGCATCATTATTTTTTGCATTTTCATTTGCTTCTACTATCTGCTTCTAGTTTTATCTTCAAATCAAAGCCTACAGTAGTGCCTCTTGATTTTGAAATATAGATCCAGTTAAGCAGTATTTACTTTATATTCTTATTTTTGAGTTATTGGTCTTGCTTTATTTATTTGTTTATTTTAATTTTGCACAAATTAGTTCTAGGTACGGTATTGCACCTATCCTAGTTCTCGTCTCATTGCTGGATTGGAGTACGGTATCGCACTGATCTCGTTCTTCTCACCATTCAGAACCAGGAGAACCCTATTTCCCTAGATTTTGGTGTAGATAGATCCTGTTTTATGTATCAGAGCCATGGTGGTGGTGAATTCGGTTTTTTGCTTTGCAGATTTCTTTTCTTTTGTGTAATCGTTTTACTTCTTGTTTTGTGCGGGTGTATAAGCCTTTGGATTGTTAGGAGTGGCAAAAGAGTGTAAGACCACGTTTGTGCCCAACTTATGTTGGAAATACCTCCTTATATGACAAGATCTAGGAGGTTACCCCTAGTTTAAGAAATCTCAAACCATGAGTCGTCTATCCCGCTCCATGTCGATGAGATCGGCAAATGAGGCAAGCATAAGTTCTAATGTGCTCAATTATAATGAACAAATAACTGATCTTGACAGAAGACTCTAAAAATGGGACATGCCAAAAATTTCACAAAGAGAAGTTTATGAGCGAGATTGGCTTTCTCACTTCGAAACCATCAAAACTGTAGAACAAACCATAAATTTCACGAATGAAACACAAGAAATCACACTTTTTGATCCAAGGTCTTTACAAGACCACCTCAAAAACAAATTCAACTATGTCCATGTCGGCCTCGTCAAAGTGGCTATCAAACCTCTGCATCGTGAAGGCCTGAACATAGTTAGCAATTCGGCCGAATAATTCGCGAATTATTCGGCCGAACCGAATTTTAAAGAATTTTATCAAAAATTCGGACCGAATCCGAATTAAAAATAAAATTCTTTAAAATTCGCGACTTTTTCAAAAATGAATATAATTCGCGAATAATTCGGACCGAATCCGAATTAAACGGAATTATTCGGTCCATTTAAACATTATTTAAAAAAAAAACCAAAAATAAAAAATAAAAAAATAAAAAAAATCAATTTTTTTTAAAAAAAAACCCCAATAAGATTTTTTGACCGCTTTTTTGACCGAATCCTTAAATTAATCGTCCGAATTAATCCTTAAATTAATCGTCCGAATTATTCCGAATAATTCTCCGTCCGAATAATTCCCGAATCCGAATTTGCTAACTATGATCTAGACTAAGGGCTCACCAAAACCTCTGTAAACAAAAGCTAGCCATCTCTTAATTTGTACAAATTTTTAAAGGTATAAATGAGCATTCAATTGGTGAGATCTTGAGTCATTTCCAAATTTTAGGCAATGTTTATTTTTTAAAATGCCAGTTCATCACCCCCACCCCCCGGCAAAAAAAAAAAAAATTCCTAAACCATGATCTGATAACCTAAAAGGAATACTATATGAAAAGCAGCCAAGCATTTTCTTTCAACTATGAAGATAAGATGCTATCAAAGTTTCAAGTATCTTGGAGTGAAAAAGCAACAAAAATACTGAAAAAAAAAAAAAATCTTTTCAAATTGTTAAATCTAAGTTGGTCAAACTGAAATATTATCCTATACTTTAGGGCTTCCCCCTTTTTAATAATCTAGACTAAGAGCTCATCCCCAGGGTTGGACAAGTTAGATAGGGGACATGGGCGTTACCGAAAACCTCTCTAAACAAAAGCAAGCCTTCTATTAGTTTGTGCAAATTTTTTTAAGGTATAAATGAGCAGTCAAATTGGTGTGGTCTTGAGTCAATTCCAAATGTTAGGCAATATTCGTTTTTTTTAATTGCAGACTCTTTTATTGGCCCCCCCCCCTTCTCCCCAGATAACCTAAAAGGACTAGTTATATGAAAAGGCGAAGCATTTATTTTCAACAAGGAAGATGCAACAAAAAAAATTCAAGTATCTTAGATTGAAAAAGCAACAAAAACACTACAAAAAAATTGCTCAATGGCTACAAATATTCCTTCTCCAGGTGATGAAACCATATCAAAGAACTTTTGTTCATCATTAGCACTACAAATGCCCTACCTAAGTTCAATTGGGTGTATTCTTTCTTCAACATGGGTGAAGCAGACTTAGCCCCATTGTTATAGCTATTGTGCCTCTAATATATTAGGAGCGAGAGGCATTTCTCACTATACCCTGTTACCCAAATCAATACAAAAAAAGCATGCAAAACCCACGATTCTACATTACTTTTTTTTTTTTTTTCTTTTTTTAGCGGGTAAAAATTATCGCTAAAGCATTTGTTTTCTTGTATTTAATGCATAAAACATTCAAAACTAAAACAACTTATAATTTCCAAAACGGAAGAAAAAAATGGATTAAATTCTCTGTTCATGAGTGTAGTGTACGTTAGCACCTCCTTGACTCTATCTCTCCTCCCACAATAGAGAGGGTAGCTTTGCCATTCATAGGGAGAGGAAAGAGAGAGTCTCATGTGGGAGGTAGTTCACCAATGTCCCAAGCTGTTCAATAATTTAATGAAACACAGGCGACATTAACCATAAGCTTCAGCTACTGAATTGTCCCCTTCAAATTCATACCTAACACCACATTCTAGCTCTAATCACATAAATTAATTAATCTAACATAGGGACAGCAAGACCAAGCACACATGCCTTTCTCACAAAGCAAATCAACCAAACCTTGGAATCAGTAGCAACAACAATTCTCCAACAACGAGGATTTCATCAACATTTACATTCACAAACCCTAGAGAAGGCTTTAACCATCTTGTAAATAAAAGTTATTGTGCTATATCTCAAGTAAAACGATCACTGGAGTTGTTTATTTACAATTACTCGGGATGGGGGCAAGTACTTGGTGAAATAATGCTGATCTACGAGCACCGTTGCACGCTGTAATTTTTCAGTTTGCTTGAAAACCCCCAACTCTAAACCAGATACGGAAAAAACAATCTTATTTGGTTTACAAACAGGCAACTATATCAATCTCTTTCTGCCTAGGTTTAGGCCATGGTAGAAGGTGTGAGGTGTGGTGTCCAATCTCACTTGTTGGATGTTGGATTTACCACATGCAAATTCAACGAAAGGAGAAAGTTTTGGCAACCTTGGTAAGAAAGAATCTTTTAATCTAAAGTGAAATTGACATTATGATTAGACTTTAGAAATAGGGAATACTATCATTAACTCTCATCCTCCTATTTACAAAGATTCAAAATACCCTTTTCAATCCAATTAAATGGTCAGAACTAGAATAAGAAGTTCTCTTTTTTACTATGAGTACAGGGAAACTCTCCCACTGTACACTGGCCCCCCCCCCCCTCATATATGAGCTTATTCGCTCTTTGTTTTCTACCTAGACCTTTGTTTCTTTGACTTTTCCACCACTTTCTAAAGTTTTGTTCTAATTTTTTTTTTAGTAAAAAAACAGTTTTGTTTTACCACATGATGATTTTTAAGTATCAAAGGTAGAGAGAGTCTACTTGTGGATCAAATTTAAATATATAATAAAAGGGAACAATACCATGGCATAGTTTTATACAATAATTTGCTCACATGGTGTTGGTTGGTTGCTGCCCAGGTAACCAAATAAATAGAATGTCAAAGGGTATTTTTAAAAATACTAAAATGTATAAGGGTTTTTGTAAATCAGTGTAGAAGTGAATTATTCAATTTCTTTAGTTACGAACAATAATTATAATTACTTTGCTGCAACCCGAGTACCAACTAAATTTTTTGTTCCTAATGCTGAGCCTAACATAATTAAATGGCTAGAGTGGAGAATGGATCTGTTGTTTGTACGATCAAGGTGAGCATCCAACACCTATCCCATTTTTGTCATTACATAGGTGAAGAACGGTATATTTGAAAACAAAAGCGATAAGTTTTGGATGCTCACTCACACGATGAGGTGATCATATGAGTAGCACATCCAATCTTCTAGGGTGCCACCACCTTTCATAATTTTTCTGTTTAATATATGAGTAAAAGGAAAATATTTGTTTACAAATTTTGTTTACGTACGTAAATCCAGACGTAGTTCGTAGTTGGCATGAAAAGAATATTAATGCGACAAAAAAAGGGGGACCTTAGACTTAAGTCTTCTTCCGTATCTCCCATTATGTGTTTCTTGTCCGATGGGGGCCGCCATGATGACCTGATGAAAGCGCAACTCCTCCGACCCTATCATCATCTCTCTCTCTCTCTCTCTCTCTCTCTCTCTCTCTCGGTCTCATGTCGTTGCGGTGGTTGCACAAGCAAAACCTGTGATTGATGCTTTCTCTGTATGCATGTGTGTATTCGAGTGTGCGTGCGACTATGTGTGAGAAAGAGAGAGAATCTTTAGGGATAGTGGTGGTTTCGCTGCTGTTTTTCGCTAAGATTTTAAGGTCGAGGGTCGTAGTTAAGATGGGGGCGTGTCCCCTCACTCTCTGGTGGCCCTAACGTCCTTATGGGCCCCATTCTTTCTACCCTTTTGTAGGACCCATAATCTCTCATATTGATCATATGGAGGTGAGAGATCGAGAGAGAGAGAGACAGAGAGACAGAGAGAGAGGAGGTGAGGTGGGTGGCTTTTTTCTGGAAGCCCTAGCAAACTAACCCCACTGAAAAGTACACCCAATGACATAAATCAACCTTTTTCATGTATCTCCGGACCCCTGCAGCTGATGCATACCCTACCAATCTGCCACACATATAAATGAATCCCTTCTCTATTTGGGGCACACATACCCACTTTCATCATCTCCTCTTCTTCCATTCTCTCTCTCTTTCTCTCTTTCTTTCTCTAACTCAGTGAGTAGGAATCGAATCCTTCCTGTTTGGCTAGGAACCAACTTTGGTTGTGATCAGTTTGGAAAGATTTAATGCCGGAGGAAATGAGCCTTTCAGTGAATGGACAGTCTCGGGTGCCTCCTGGTTTCCGATTTCACCCAACGGAAGAGGAGCTCCTTCATTACTACTTGAGAAAGAAGGTTGCTTATGAGAAGATCGATTTGGACGTCATTCGGGATGTCGACCTTAACAAGCTCGAGCCTTGGGATATACAAGGTAACTCCATATATAGAACTCCTCCCTCCATTAATATCTTCATTAATCTTTCCTTAAACACGCATTAATTAATTACTAATTATGCTAAAGCCAATTAATGTGTTTGCTGCTAATTATATACTTGGTGGGTTTGACAGAGAAGTGCAAAATTGGATCCACTCCTCAAAATGATTGGTACTTCTTCAGCCACAAAGATAAGAAGTACCCTACCGGAACCAGAACCAATCGAGCAACGGCGGCCGGATTCTGGAAAGCTACAGGTCGTGATAAGGTCATTTACAACAACTTCAAGCGTATTGGAATGCGTAAGACGCTTGTCTTCTATGAAGGTCGTGCCCCTCACGGCCAGAAATCCGACTGGATCATGCATGAGTATAGGCTCGATGACCACCAATCCTCCTCTTCTTCTGATCCTAACGTATGTATACATTAACACTGTCCTTCCTTAATAGTTCGAGCTTTTAGGTGAAACAGTTGTCGGTTAACAGTTGTTGTATATGTGTATGTGTTAAATCCAGGCACTAAATTCAATGGGAGAAGGGGCACAAGAAGAGGGGTGGGTGGTTTGCCGTGTGTTCAAGAAGAAGAATCATCACAAGGCTATAAGCAGCCCTAAAAGCTCAGCCATCACCATAGATGCAAAGGCCCAGATGTTCAATCCAAGCAATGATGGAGCCTTGGACCAGATTCTTCAGTACATGGGAAGGAGTTGCAAGCAAGAGAATGAAATTACAAGCATCAATAATAATGGTCTCAACATCCACATCACAACCTCCACCACCAGCAATAACAACAACTTGAGGTTCCTCAGACCGATCCACGACAGATTCATGCAACTTCCAGCACTGGAGAGCCCAACGCTCACTTCACTTCCAAACGATCGGAGTCAGGACTCTGGCAGTCAAGTTTGTTACCCACCAATCGATGATGGTCAGGTGTTGCCAGACACCGACCTTGGAGGAGGAGGAGGAGGAGGTACAGGGCATCTCATCAACCCGGTTTACCACTCAGAACCGGGACTGAGTGACTGGGCAGCTCTGGATCGGTTAGTTGCTTCCCACCTTAATGGCCAAGTAGAGACTTGCAAGCACCTGGCTTGCTTTAACGAACCCACCATGACCTTCTCTTCACCAGCACCTCCACTCCCTCATGATGATGATCAAGATGATCTTCCATTGCCACAACAGCTAATTCGCTCCTCCACCTCCACCTTCAACAGATCATATCATAACACCCATGACTACAATAGTGAAATTGATCTATGGAACTTCACAAGATCATCATCATCCTCATCCGACCCACTTTGCCACGTGTCCAATGCTTCTCTATAACAGATTTCCCAAAGTCAATACTAGTTAAATGTTGTATAATATACTATATATATATATATAGAGAGAGAGAGAGAGAGAGAGAGAGTGAAAGACAGAGATGAAGGACAGAGAGAGGTGTAGGGTTGAATGTATGAGATTAGTATTTTGCGAATTAAATAAATAAATAATATAATATGAATTCCAAGTTGGTGTGGCATTGTCAAGTGTCAACCATTTTTATTACCTTTACTTAATCACTAATCACTATGTCTTGGCTTTTCACCATTCTTGTCGAGAAGACTATCTTACAAGTTCTTTTTTGGGTGGTGTGAAATGCTCTTCCCACCTGTAATCATGTTTACTTTCAATAGTTAAAGTTTAAACCTAATTAAATCCTGCTTAGTATGAAAGCTTAACGAGGTAGCCGGAGCTTTGGCTACAATAATGCCCAAGATCCATCTTCACCCACTTGACCAGGTAAAAGTCAGGCCCATATGGCTCCAGGTTCAGTGTTTGTTTGCTATTCCATAGCTCCAACTATCAGGGAAGGGTAGCGTCAATGTATAAATCAACACTCTTGTAATGCTGCATGTGTTCTCGGATGAACCTTAATTCATTTGCCAACCCAAAGAGAGAAGATTGGGTGAGATACTTATAATTATAAATTATAAATAAAAACAAGTATCGAGCTCAATTCCAGAATTAGCTGTTCACATCTTTTTCTCAAAATGAGAATCAAACAAAAAAAGGGGAATCAGTTGTTGAATGTATTGTCGCATTCTGAGTTGGACCACACTGTCTGGGTCTGAAAATGACCGACTTTTCGTCCCATTACCCTTCAATGCTATTTCGTAAACAAGACAGGAAGCAGAGAAAAAACGATAACCACAGAGCTTTCACTTTTTTTGGAGAGAGAGAGAGATGGTTCAACTTTCATGTCTTGGTCGTCTCAATTGGGAAATCCATAGTGAAGCTTCAGTAGGAGATTCCAGACTCAGAAGCCAATAATCTAAACAAACTCGATGGTTGCTCTGTGCATGGCAAACCAGGCCCTTCGGGAATTGGCAGCCATTATAGGGTTCATCACCTGATCACTAAGGTATTACTCATCATGATCTTCCTGGTTCCAATTAATAGGAGATCAAACTTCTTTGCAACCAAATTGCACGCAATAAAAGGGGCAAAGAAGAAAGGGTTTTGTTCTATTAACCACGATTGGCTGTAAAGTCAGTCTAGTAGAGGTACAATTTCAAAGAATTAAAGGTGTATTTTTGACATTTGAGATGTTTGAAAGGTGCAACATAATCAGAGACCTTGATTCTATATCATTTTTTTAGGTATCGTATGTGTTTTTTCTTGTTAGAAAGCTCTGCCAATGGTATTGCCGTAGGTAGAGATGCTCTCTAGTTTTGTCAGTGTTGGTACCATAATCTGAAATTTCTATGAACCAGACGATTCACGGTCAATGCACAAGGCAATTAACCAATAAGACTATAAGGAACCTATATTAAAGGACTAATCGTTGATGAAAAGGTCTTGGAGATAGAATTCATACCAACATGAGTTGGTTCCAAGTAAAATTTTAGTCAGCCTGACCAAAAATGAAGAGCTTGGAGTATGAATCAACTGTTTCTAAGTATGGTCAGCTAACCGATTTCGACTTTTTATGGCCAGTTGACTGATTTCGATTTCTTACGGTCAGCTGACTGATTTTGACTTTTTATGGTCAGCTAATCGATTTTGACTTTTCAGTCAGCTTGGCCGATTGTCAATCAACATAATTTGTAAAAGGGCGAGTGGTAGCAGGACGTACGTGTTGCAATCTTATTTTCACTTTCTTTTAATATTAACCGTCCATTTAAGTTTAGATTAATCTAAACCATCTATTAGTTTTTTATATTGTAACTGATTCCTAGTTTTTAGGGTGGAAAGATGACGGACATGGTTACTTAACTTGTCTAATATTTTTTTATATAAATAAAAAATAAAAATCCAATATAAGTGGACTCCTCCTTCGATTTTGTTGGTAAATCTCAATTCTCTCTCTCTCCTTGCTTTTTCTTCAACGTTGTTCCTTCTTTCTACAGTCGCCATCATCATCATCTCTCTCTCAAAATAGAATGAGATAAGAAAAAAATCAACATAACTATTTTCAGGCACTGAGCATATGAGAGACTTGGCCACACATATCAAAATACCATGTTTACATATTAATCATCAGGGAAGGGATTTGGACAGTAAAGTTTGCATGTATGGCAAAAGACAAATTTAAATTTATAAAGTAAACAAAGCTGTTGAATATTTAGGATTTTATTATTATTTATTGGGTAGATATTATTAACCTATGAGAATTTACCATGGATGCAAATCTTCACTGAAATTGGTAAACAAAACTTCAACTAAACTGGAGAGCGGTGAAAAAGAAAGAAGAAAGAAGGAACAACCTTGAAAAAGAAGCACAAAGAGAGAGAGAGAAAGAGAGGATCGAGATTTCTAAGCGGAATGAAAGGAGGAGTTCGCTTATATTGGGATTTTTATTATTTATTTATTTAAATATTAATAATATTAAACAGAGTTGTAACTATTTACAACTCTGTTAGCAGGATTAACATATTTAACACGTGTCAATCATATCACTTACGTGAACATTCACCGAGCTCCGAACATATCGCATTCCTATTTTTCTGCACGTACCACGACCATTTTGCCTTTGTAAAGATGTGATTCATTTCCAAGGAAGTTACAAAGATGTGGCTTAAGTGGTTAAGACAGTTACAACCAATTAACTGCCCCACTAAGTACATGATACATGGGTTCCTGCAGTTACGAAATTGCCAAAAGAGCAGGATCTTTCAAATAAAACTATAAAAATGACTACGGTGGAAGAAAGATGGCATCATCAACAGATCAAAGAAACTCAGATATCAAGTCTATCTTTCATTTCATTTTTTATATTTTTTGTCGTTTTTTCTTCCTTCTTTTAGATTAGTATTTTCCTTTTGAAGTCCTGTACTTCTTTCAAATTATGTACTTCATTTCATAGTGTAATGATCACGTCTCTGGTATGTTTTACATCAATAGAGACAGTGACAAGGCATGCCTGGAGGAATAAGAACCGCAGTTGTTGGGCCACCTTCTACAGCTCAGACACTTCAGACCTTCTAGGGGGCTTCGGGGGAGGCAACATTAGGATGGACATGGGACCAAGGAGAATCACTAGATGTTTTGGCCCAGATCATGTTTCTGGCATGTTTAATATCAATAGAGACAACAGATCTTGATTCTGGTATGTTCTACATCAACAAAGACAACAGATCGTATTTCTAGTATATTGAATATCAACATAGACAAGATTACATTTTCCCCTTGTCTATGAGTTACTATCATTTGTCTTCATATTTTTTCATCCTTGTATCATGTCTCTACAAAGAACATTAAAAGTCTTTGGAGAGATCGAGGAAAGAGGAGTGCTCACATCTCCTGATTAGAAGTCAGAGACATTCTCTTGAGTCTGGATGACTTTGGCATGCCCACAATCCCAATATGAACCTTCTATAGGTTCAGTTGTAGAAGAACATTTTACAGTTGGCGTATGGTAGCAGACAAACCGTGCAATTTGTTGCTAATAATTTTACGGTCAGTGCATCGTAGAAGACAGATTGTGTGATTTGTTGCCAACAATTAGTGCTTCTTGTAATTTTTTTTTTTCATTTTTATGATAAATGATCCTTTACAAAAATAATATTTTTTATTTTTTACAAAGAGATTAGTTATACTCCCTATAACCATGTCAGGATTGCCCTCTTACAAAAAAAAGGTGTATTACATGCCAAACTGAAAATTTTCATATAATCAAATGACTTTAACACAATATTATATGACTCTATCTTTGACTCCCAACATCTCAACACTTCCCATAATGTATAGTTTTGACGGATAACAAATGGGCCATGCTCTGATCGATACAGTTTTAACCAAATTAAATAAACCATGAAATATCACTTTGGGTGGTTTAATCCAAAGTCGTAAGGGCGTTAGGTGGAGAGTACCTAAGGGTATACTGAGACACATCCAAGACCTAAATAATGGATGCAGAGCATTACCCCTATAACTCCCAATACCTCA
The DNA here is from genome assembly GCF_013358625.1 of Macadamia integrifolia. Lineage (NCBI taxonomy): Eukaryota > Viridiplantae > Streptophyta > Magnoliopsida > Proteales > Proteaceae > Macadamia > Macadamia integrifolia. Next base: position 15,840,135 of record NC_056558.1, read on the forward strand.
ACATAGCCAAGATCCACTAATTCATTCTTGAATCAACTTGCAAAAGGAGATTTGATCAATCCATACTATATGAGCATTCCATGTGAGCTCGTTTATCAATCTTTCTTTTGAATAGTTGACATTTTTTTTCCCTCTAAAGATCAATATTATTAGAGGAAAAGAACCAAAAAAATCCAGAAGAACACAATTAAAAAAAAAAAAACAAAACTACAAGAGAGGGCCAAATTGGCCCATTGGGGAGGAAGAGACAAACCCCACCTTCGGCATTTCCATCAACAGGGAGCTCTACCAACACTTAGTGGAATCTAAATCTGGGTCTAGACATAGCATCGACAAAAATCTCTTCAGAAATATGAATAGGAAAGTCGACCATCATGCTTGAGATACCCGATTTTGCAGCTGTTTTAGCTAAGAAATCCACAATGGGATTTGTTCTTCTAATTGATCAAGTTGTTCAAGCACAACCCATAGAAAGATGCAAGTTTCATCCTTCCCAACTCTACAACTTATGGAGGAGGCCAAAAATTTTGCAGTTTTTTCAAATTGTTTTGGTTAACCCTAGCTTCGGGAATAAACTTATCATCATTTTATACTTGGGTCATGGAGCAAACTCACTGCATCAATTCTCGCAACTTTGAGTTATTGATTCCCATATGGTTGGTGCACACAATATGAAAGGTAGGCTGCTCACTACTAGACAAAAAAATCAAATGAGATCCTATGGTATCGGCAACTCATAAAATAGGGGTATGAAAATGATTATTATTTTCTAATAGGTGATTGGACTGTAAGGATCTTGAGGTTCACTTGATAACAGAGGCTAGCACTTAGTACTTCTATCAATGGAACCCAAATTTATTGGGGCAGCCTAGGGTCATGCAGTTCCTGACTAAAAGGGCTCAATCCGGTCTGAGACTCATGGTTTCAGCATATATGTGTCCTTAATTAGCAACTCAGAATCTTCTTTAACCCATATGGTAATATAAGAGATGAAACTACACTGGAATATTAGGACACAGACCCTACTGGTGACTTGCGAGCCCAGATATGCCATAGAATGGACAGCCATTTTGTCCCCGCAAGCCGTTTTCTGGGAAATTATTTCACCTAAGATGGGCATATTATCTAATAAATAACGGATGAGCCACTTGACTGGAATATTAGGACCCAAACCCTACGGGTGACTTATAAGTCCAGATGCATTAGAATGGACACTAACTTTTTTGCTCCTGGCCATATTCTGGGGAAATTATTTCTCCTAATATAAGGCTTATGTTCTAACTAAAAAATATTTACCGAAATAAAAAAAAGTTCTAACTACATAGAGGAAGAGATAGAGGAGTTGATCTATCATGTTAGCAATTTAGAGGAAGTGTCAGATTTGAATAAAAAAGAGAAGTTTCATTAGGAAGACATTCAAGTCTCTTCTTGACGTTAAGCTTTGTATTGCACTTTTTGCCTCGAGGTGAGTAGAAGTTTATTCGAAAAAAAAAAAAAAAAAAAAAAAAATCTCTTCTTGATGTAGGTTGAAGTCACCTTATTAGGTTTGTCCCTTATTTTTTGTGCGCAATTGACTGGAAAACCTAATGCGTTGAAGATATCTCGAACATGCCTCAAAGATACCTTAAGCATATCTTATTCTTAGAAATCTTGGGGTTTTTGTCCCAATTTTTATTGGCATCTTTGCCTTGTAATGTTCTTTTATTTTCTCTCCCATTTGAGTTTAATATATTTATTTATTTACAAAAAAAAAAAAAAAAAAAAAAAAAAGCAAAGTTCTAACTACTAAATAGACGAAGCAACTAACTAGACTAGAATTTTAGGACTCAGCCCCTACGAGTCAGAGAGTGCAGATCCCTTAGAATGGACAGTCATTTAATTTGTCCCTGGCCCTTTTTAGGGAGTGGGGGAACTGTTTCACCTAATATGGGGCTTATGTTCTAACTAATAAATAGACAAGCTATTAACTAGATTAGAATTTTAAGATCCTAACCCTACGATTGAGAGTGCAGATGCCTTAGAATGGACAGCCATTTTTTTTCTTTTAGCCAGAAGATCATTTGTATTAAAGTAGGGGGGGGGGGAAAGAACAAGAAAACTAGCTAATCGAGCCAAATTCACTAACACAAAGAAGACAATACCCTCCACTTTCGACGAGGCCAACAACAGAGAAAAATCTCCATAACAAAAATCAATCCCCAGAATGGACAGCCATTTTCTGGTAAAAACTATTTCATCTAATATCTGGCTTATGAGATAACTAATGACAATCCATGCATATATATCCTGTGATATCTCCTTTATAGACTCCATTATAATTCTTCATCTAGAACTTTATATGACTTTTTCTTTCCATTTTGTGTGTGTGTGGGGTGGGTTCTCTTTTTTTTTTCTTTCTTTCTTTTTTCTTCTTTTTTTTTTTTTTTGGGGGGGGGGGGGTGTGGGGTGTGAGGTGGGGGAAAGAGTAATGCCTTTTTTTATATGCCATTCTTGATGCTACCAACCCCACATATAGACACTATTTATCTGTTTTCCCAAAACGTAGCACAACAATGTTGGGCAATCACGAATCCACCATTTATGAGATTAAATAATCCAGTCTTAGATAAATGATCATTGTCTAATTAATTAATGCGATCTGCATAGATTAGCGCTTTGCGTTAAACAGATCATGATCGCTTGCACCCTACAGCACCTGTGTCACAAATTAAGAACTTTGTGGTCAATATTATAAAAGAGTGTGATGAACAGTGACATCATTTTATAGTCAATGATAATTTTGATCTTAATTGAAATTTTAGATGTGAATTAATTAGGATAAAGCTTTTATTTTTTGACGTAGAAGGAAGAATTCCCTCACCATTGATGATTTAACCTTATAATTGGCCTCCTATGACGTCATAAACTCACTCAGCCCCTATTTTCATCGTGTGTCTGGAGCTTCTACCCATGTGTGGTGCCATGGGAGGAGTAATTACATAGAATCCCCCACCCATTTGACCTTTATGTGGGATGGGATGGGATGGACTATAAAGATTCCACTTGATTGACCCTCACCATGTGGGGAGAATCCAGACTCATTGTTATAAACTCCCCCCTATTGTAATGTGTCGAAAACACCGATGCACCCTCTTTATCTAATCAGTGGGGACCGATAACAATGGTTATTGAAAAATCCTTCTTTACCGTGGTGAATGAAAGCTAGATCCATTAATGATCAACAAGTCAATGTTTTATTCATCATTTAATAAGAGGTTCAAATTGTATAAAGAGTAGTATTCCCAAGAGAAAGATGATAGGCTACATCCATGAATGAGAAATGAGAAATGAGAAATCAATGAGGATGACTTGAAACAAGCAAAGAAAGCAACATAAAGAAAGAAACCAAGGGCAATGACTACTATCTATCATCATTTGTAGCTCTCATGGATAGAAGGTTCTTAAGGAATAGAGAAAGCTTGAACTATTTCAAACCTTTATAGTTGGGGGCCAAGAATTGAACCACCTTCCATAATGACACCTCTAAAGCCCAAACTGAGCATTAGGGTTTGCCGACAGACCATGAAACCCCACAGTAAGGACCTCTTTAGGTTAGTTTGGATGAAGTTAACACAAAAAGGAAAAAAGGAAAAAGGGAAAAGTTCTCCACAATTTTGATTTTGTGAACATATAATGGAAATTGAGAGAAAGAGATAGAGCCTTAATTATTTGCCAAATAATTAATTTAGTTAGGTGGATGGGTCCCAAAGAGGTTACATCTGGGCTCAAAATGGGGTGCACTTACAATAGCTTTAATTCACAAAGTATGATCGGTTAAAAGGAAATGGGAGCAGGGTTTGAAATTTCTAGGCTAAATGGGAATCAAATCTCACCCGAAGAATATTATTAGGTGATTGTGATTAAAAAAAGGTTGAAGAGACCAACCACCTTTTTATTATAACTCTCTCTGTTTCCTACACATTTCAATTTCCATCTTTTATCTCTGTTACGATGCAAGGACATTCTATGAGCATTTTGTGCTCTTCGCTAACTTCCAAGCAACAAGAGACGACGCAGGCTTTCATGGAAGGAGGAGACAGAGGAGACACCCTTTTACATAATGGAAGGGAGAAAGAAACCCAGGGGATAGAGGGTGATGTCCATGTCATAAAGGGTTTCCCTTTCAAGATTCTTTTACTTTTTTCCAATAGTTCTTATGAATCATCACCTTCTTCTCATTATAATTGGTGTTTTTGAAAAGGAAAGTTGATATTTTTGTTTTCCTCTCCCTTTTCAGAATCTTTGGTGAAACTCTAGACTAGGATTATTACTAGGAGTTACTATTATTGTTTTGGTTTTTTGTTTTAAGGGTTACATAATCAATTTGACATTTTTTTTTTTCCATTAGAAAAGCCAGTTGGACCTTTGAGAAATCAATTTTCTGTAGAAGATAGAAGAGTGATTGGACTGCAAATCTACAATGTCCAATCTACCTATGAGGATAGCTAGAGCTGGAGCTGCAACTCATGAAACCGTAATTACAATAGAAGGTGTAGGAGTTGTGTTACATGAAGCCGTATTTACAATGGAAGGAAGAATGTGAACAGATTCAATAAGGTGACAGAGATTTAACAAGGTTTATATATCACATGTTACGTCCTCAGGTGAAGAAGAAGATGATTCTCTATGTTAAAAAAAAGATTAAAATGGATATATCTTGAGAACAAGAATACTTGTCCAGTAACCCTAATATGAAAAACCTCAAAGCTCACTTGTTTTCACAACAAGACATCATAAGATTCATAACTTATAAATACTCTTGTAAATCGGATTGATCCATTCGATGATAGTCAATCGGGTCTTATCGTATTACAGATTGTCACCAAATTTGATCAGAATAGGTTAAGAATTCAAGACACACATAACATTTGGATATATGACTAAAGATTGATCAAAAAAAAAAAAAGGTTGAAAAGATGAAAATGGTAGGGCTATTGGACCATTGGGCTTTCTTCCTTTTCCTCGCAAACTGCCATAAAGGAATCAACTTGAGGTTGAGTGTAGACCCGATGCAAAAAAGAAAAGAAGCATACTTTTTTGAAACAGAAAGATAGAAGTGATGTGTTTCCCAAGAGATTGGTAGATGTCTCATAGGCCTGGACGCTAATTCAAAAGATGCTGTGTGGCTCCCAATGGTGCTATACAACTTGGATGAGATGAGAAGAGAGTCAAGAATCATCTACAGAGGATTGCAGCCCTACCCAGAGTCTCCTCCATGAAGTTTACACCGATACCAATTTGTAGTGTCCCTTTCTCGTTTCCTAAAAAAAGTTTTGGGGGGGACCTCTTACCCTAAAGTCTTTTATTCCTCGTGTTGGCGAGTGGGGAGAGATCACTAGAGCAATCAATGACAACTGTTCTGGGTACTGCGGTTTTAGTCTTCAGCCCTCACGGGATGAGTCACCTGACCACCTAACTGTGAGAGAGAGACAGGGAGGTGATGAGAATTGATGTCTTGTAATACAGGCTTGAGTAACAGGCTTGAGTAACACAAACATTGGTGAGAATCCAATGTCCTGAAAACTTTAGTTCCTTCACATGGTTTATCTACGGAGGGTGAGTCAGGACCTAAGTTCAGGTTAAAAGGCGTAGTCGATAGACAACAGATGAATATTCCTGTACTACTTCTTATTGGTCTCAAGAGACAGATGAAGTAGGTTAATCAAAAGATGGTTATCAGTTCAAGGACGCAAGATGACCTTGTTTTTTTTAGAGTAAGAAGGGGGGGGGGGAATTTTTCAAAGAGAAAATGTTTTCTGTGGGGAGTGCGGCCCCAAACATATGGAGGGAAAAATAATCAGCCTACCTTCCTTAAAAGGAAAAATGACTTTTCTGTGGATACTTTCTCATGCACTCTCATTGGCCTTAGCACACAGGAAACACTTTTCCTTTCTGAAGTTGCATCTTTCTGTCATTCCTTTAAATTGGTAATAATGGGGTAGGGTTATGGGGAATTCTTTATAAACAGATAGGCACGAGGAAGACAACTTATAATTAACTCCATTCTTAATTACTAATGAAGTCACTCTCATTTCACCGTGGATGTAAATATCTTTCCGAACCACTTATATACTTGCGTTGTGTTTGTTTGATTACTCTTCTTTTGTTACATTTTATTTTTTATTTTTTATTTTTTTTTTGGCATTGTGGATAGTTTCATGTTCTACAAGAAATGGATACAATATTCTACACTAAGGTGTGATAAAATGATCAACGGTAAAAATTTCTTTTCATTGTATTTAGGTAATACAAGACTTTTTTACCATCCTTGAAAGCCAATGGGAGCACAGAAGGAGGCACCCATGTTTCGTATACTAGAGCCCCACTTGTCAAGAAGAAGAGACAGTATCAAGGAGGACAAAGAGAGTGTGAGACAGGTGCATGACACTGGTAGCATGACAATCATCATTTTCCCTACAAATATTGTTCTTGATTCGACAAATCTGACAACCAAACAATGGAGTGGTGAAATTCACCACCCCATATAAATATATGGACATGCACCCAATTTCTCTCCACTAATGATGAAGAGATAATTTCTTCATCCACCCATTCCGTCCCTTGATTAGATTGGATTAAGGTATTTAAAATCACGAACAATCGGGAGTGGGAGTTAAATGATGAATTGAGAGTTAACCCATTTATTAAACGTGTCAGGTTCAAGCCTGGACTGAATATTATTAAGTTGTTGCTGGTGTGGAAGTCCAGCCCGATTAAAATTCCTAATTTAACACCAAGTTAGTGTTGATTTATTGAATAACAATTGATTGATTTCAATGGGTGTGTGGTTATCTGATTTGACCTCAGTATATGGGCCAAACTCTTCGAAACAACCTTTCTCACTTACTCCTGGGCTCAGAGTAATTTACTCTTGATTGTTTTTATAAATCCTTGTGCTGGAGCTAATTTTATTAGCATTTCTCCTGCAGCCCAGCTATAAATTCCATTTTGACATAAATGGACCAGTAGCCCTTTAAGGCCCATTTAAAGCCCGTTCAGCCCTATCAAACCTGAAAATAGACTGACCGTTTATAATTGTGTGTATGCCTGTCATATGCAGGCCTGACTACCTATTCAAGTGGTCATTATCTAAAGGAAGAAAAGGTGAGGCCTTAATTAGGCTCGCCCAGTTGACGCTAGGGGTGAAACAGAGTTGGGTTGGGTCAGGTTTTTTAAAACCCAAGCCCAACCCTGCATCCCTTTAATTGGGCCCGAGCCCAGCCCAACCCTGCCAGGGCCTGAAAAAATTTAACCCTAACCCACCCTCAGGCCGGATTGGGTTGGGTTCTTACATACATCTAAATGCCAAGACATCACTCAAACAGATTTTTTAAAATCAAAAGTAGGTGATGACTAATGAGTTTATACTTTATAATAATGTATTGGGTTTTTTAAAGTAAAAATGTGAGCGGTGTGTGCATTGAACATTATAATATATTATATTATAACCTATGCTATAATGTGTATATATTATAATAAATGTACAACTAATGATGTAAAAGGAGTATATATATATATATATATATAATCAGGGACTCAGGGTTAAGTCAGGGCTAGGTTGGGCCGGGTTGGGCCGAACCTAGAACTCAACCCATGCCCGACCAACCCTAACCCGCCCTCAAGGTCAAAAAACTTGGCCCAAGCCCTATTCGGGCAGGTTAGCTCAAGTTTAGGTTGTCAGGGCCAAATTTTCACCCCTAGTTGCTACACCTAATTGGATGAAGATAAGAAAAACAACGAGGCATTTTTGACATTGGTCTTATAGGAGAGGAGTAATAATAACCTTAGATTTGTAAATTTTAAAATGACAAGTGAAAAGCGTACCATCCAAGGCCTAGTCTATTTTAATGACCGGTGTTTGTGTAAGACGATAGCAGACCTAAACCTAAGTAGCTAGACACACGTTCCACTCTAGCCCACATATTATGTTCTATAGTGAGCATGCCATCTAGGAAATCTCTATGGTTTCATCAAGTTTAGGCTCCGCTAGATTGCAAGGGGGATTAAAGCGAAAGAAAGAGAAGTGAAGTGAAATTTTTATACTGAAAAAAGAAATGTTTGTAATCATTACCCCATATGATCTATTGTGATTGTATATATTACTTAATATTTTTAATCATATCTAGTAATAATACATTTTACATATAATTTTTATTTTACATATTATAACAAAGGGTTTTGGGTGCAAACTAAAGTGAAATTTTATAACCAAATATGGAACAATTTGAAATTAATGTTATAATCACATGGGGTAACGATTACATATATATAATTTTTTTTAATATGAAAATTTCACTTCCCTTCCCTTTAAATTCCCCTTGCAACCAAACAAAACATAAGAAAAATAAAGTGAAGGGAAGTGAAAAGAAATCAAAACTAAAATAAACTTTTATGTTTTTTTGCTAGGAGTCAACAAAGAACTTTGTAAATCAAATATAGAATAAAGAAAACAATATTGAGTTCTACTATTCCACCTTTAGCATGGCCATAAGCATAATAGTGAATAGGGGCATCCGAGAGATGTCCCACACAATTCATCAATAAGGGTCCCACATGTTCGGGAGAAGACATTCTAAAGAGGAGGGAGACTATGAGAGGGTAATACAATGTCAGTGTGTACAACAACCTTTCCAAAGAATTTACTTTTTTTCTTTTTTTATAATCAAATACTTTAGACATAAGAAAAGATAAATATTCCATTTGGAGAAAGAACGCTACCCATATAAGGTGACCTGAAATGGCAAGGATTTTTTTCACACCCTCTTTTCAAACCACCCTATCTTTAAATGTAGAGAACACATACGGGTAACATTCTTTCTCCCTTATCATATGTAATAAAAGTCTAAAGTAGAGAACACATACGGGTAACATTCTTTCTCCCTTATCATATGTAATAAAAGTCTAAAGTAGAGAACACATACGGTTAGATAACCCTCCTATTACTTGCAACCACATTTTTGGGTTAAATCAAGGCCCAGTACATATTACCCATGAACCAGACATCAAATACATCCAAATGCCATTAAGCACATGCCCAAATCCTATTGGCGTTCCCAGTACAAAGGCTATAATCAGAAGAGCATGCCTAAAAGCTTTGCATACCTCACCTATTTACTAATCAAACAAAATAACCAAGTAAGAAAGGTCATTAGCTCACCCTATATTTATAGTATAATTTTTTAAAAACCATTTCTCACCCATAACTTATTCAGCATCCGAAAATGCAAGTTCATTACCCTATTAAGAACCTATTTCTCTTTTCTAATTACCAAAAAAAAAAAATATCTTTCCTAAGAACAGGAAATTTAGAAGGAGATTTGAGACCCATGTTATGAATTTTACTCTGAAACAACGATGAAATCAAAGATGCCAACAGTCATTTCCTACAATGTAAGCACCTGGATATGTACTAAGGATCTTCACACCAAGTTCTGCTGAAAAAAGCTTAGAAGAAAGAAGTTGCAGAAAAAAGCAAAAGTTGCCATGGAAGTCAAATTTTAAAGATCTGTGTAGAATTAAAAGGTTAGAACTGAGAACAGCAACTCTGTGAAGTCTGCAGATATTTACCATTCTCAAAAGGTTTTTGTACATCGAGCATGGATGGATCCTCCAGATTGGCCATCACCAGCTTAGTTGCAGGATACCCAAGTAAACTAAAATTATTTGGTGATCAGCTAAAGACAGAGATAAGAACATAAGGCAGAAACAAAGACAGAGAGAGAAACAGAGAAGAAGGATTAAAATTAGTGAATCACATTGAAAATGAAACAGTTTGATGATAGAGTTAGCTACAGATGGGACAGAGAACCAGACCATTCTCATTGCAATCTGGGCATCTCACCACCACTTCCCTCTCTTGTTCTCCTCGTGGTTGAGTGTGTTCCTCGTTCACCACCATTACAACTTTGCAGCTGCCGCTGCAACCGAAACAGGGCAAGAATCTCACACCACCACATCCCTCACATTGATCTCCAACTCTGGCGGCCATCGGCAAACCTTCAAGGAGCTGACCCAAACAACCCTCTTCGTGTATTCTCAGAACTTCTTCGGCTCCTCCAACATACCTTCCCTTAACGAAAACCCTGGGAAGAACAGAGGCAGTACAATCCTTTCCATTCATTAACTCCCTCAACTCTTCCCTGAATCCACGATCCATGGACACATCCCTCTCGTTTATCAACACCCCAAGTCCTTCGAGCGCTGCCCTAACGGCGTTACAAGCCTCGAAAGTCCGGCGAACACATCTTAACGTCGTCGTGTAAACGACCACTTTGGATTCGCCGTTGGGCGGACATCGCCTCTCGAACCCATCCAGCGAGTATTTGCAGAAAACATTGCCTGGGTCGGGATCGGGGGCGGCGGTGGCGGCTGCGGCGGCGGTGCTGAGGTGTCGATTAGGGTTTGAGTTTTCTTTGTTGGTGTCTATGAGGTGATGTTTGAAGGAGAAGGGTTTGGAAGGCCTGGGCATCGGGGAATCGAGCTCGGAGACGGTGTGGAGGAGAGAGAAAAGGGAAGGGGAAGGTATGGAAGGTGGGGTAGGAGAAGGAGAGGAACGGGAGCTCTCGGCGGTGTCGAGGCCAGCCATAAGCTCCCAAGAGTTGATAACCTCCGGTTGGGAGCGAAGGGAACTGGGTTCTGGGAGAGGGTTTGGGAAGAGAGTATCGAGGGCGAACCTCGGTGGGATGGGTGCGTTAAGGTGGAGATCATCGTTGTTGGGAGATGGCGATAAAGGTGGTGGTGGGTCGAGGGTGAGTAGGCCATAGGTGGTGGAAGTCAGAGACACGATGTGGTGACCCAGCCCAGGCCTGCCAAACTGGGAAAACTCATCGTCGTGATTGAACAGAGTGGAAGAAATGCAACCCATTCAGACCTCTGAGAGCTGCAAAGCCTGAAAAGATGCAGGGGAGTAAGTAGAGGAAGAAGGGTGAATAGGTGATGGTGATCAATGTGGCCAGAGCCTTGGCCCATCCACCCAGAATTAAAAGGATTTCTATGTTCTAGAGAAGTTAAAAATCGAAATTGGTAAAGAGGGAAACAAAGCTTTAAGTATTCAATCTATGAACTGAAGTGAGATTAAGGTTGTAGTTCGAGCCTGAATTCTGAACTGATCGCGAGGAGAGTGAAGTGAAGAAGAAGAAATGGTGTATGACCGTGTATGGTCAAGTTTGAACTCTGAGAACATTAAATGAACAACTACTAATTAATTAGATAATCACAATTGATGCTATCACTATTACAGTATTACTTTTTACCAAAAAAAAAAAAGTATTACAGTATTACTTATTCAATAACGAAGACCTGAAGAGACTTCAAATGATTTGACTTCTTGGAAGCCATGAGAGATTATAACATCAAAGCCAGTTCTAGCTTATATCTAAAAAAATCTACAATAGGCCCACCCAATAAGGCATGTTTCTTAGGGCCCGTTTGGTATCGTTCTAAAAAAACGTTTCTGGAGTTTTTTCGTTCTATTGGAACGAAAAAACGGAATCTTCTGTTTGGTGCACTTATGGTCCGTTTCTGTTTTTTTGGAACTAAAAGTGAAAAAAAAACTGAAAAAACAAGATTTGACGGAACTCCAAAATGGAGTTCCGTCTTCCCAGTTTCGTTCCATTTTACAAAAAAAAAAAAAAAAAAAATTCCCGATAAAAATCTGAAATTTTAAAACACTATTTTTTCGTTTAAAAACTGCGTTTTGACACAGAAACTGAAATTTTCGTTTTTTAAACGAAACGGCGTTTCTGGAACAGAAACGATACCAAACAGGCCCTTACTCTATACATAAGATTCCATGAGCTAAACGCAACTCATGCACCATAAATTCAGGTGTGGTTCCTCTCTATGCTGCATATTTCGGTTCGAACAGATCAGATCTGCATAGAGGGTAAATTGGACCAGGCTGGAGACTCTTCCATGCTTAAGTTAGGAAATCAAGCACTGTGAATGAGAAATGGAGGTTGAGAGTAACGACAGTGCATGAGAGAGCAAACCTAAGGCTATCTTCTCCTTTCCCATTTATGCTTGTAATCCCGATGGTTACCGGAGGTTGTTGCCTACCTTTCCTATCGTGGGTGGCCATCTTGCCCCAGGCCAGATAATGGGCAATGATGGAGGGTCGTGAGCAGTTATCCAGATAATGGAGCTATACTCTTGGTGGTTGCAATTGTTGAGGCTCAATTGCATGGGGAGTTAGGCTTGTACATGTGTTTGCCTGTGATGGTGATTTGTGGTCGGCATATGTGGCTCCCCCCTAGCGGCTGGTCGTATTGATGTATATCACTCTTCAGTCGCTTCAAAATACTGGTAAAAAGAAAGATGAGGGAGCTAAAGGGGTCCAGCCAGTCTCACCCCCACCCCTTGAAGATACTGATGTATGATCGGTGGGTGAAAAGTAAGAATATAACAGAATCGGGCTTTTCAAAACTCCAACTCAACCCTGAGTGCCCTTAGCTGGGTGGAGGCTTGGCCTCTTCTAGCCCTGACTCGGGGTTTGAAAATCCAACCCTGGCCCCGAGTAGGGTTGGACTAGCTTGACCCTGATTGGCCATTGTTCAAAAAGTATGCCAACTTGCAAGGAACTAGAGTCTTTATGGCCCATACCTCAAAGGCTTCGACCTGGTTCAGAAGCCCATCTTCACCTACTAGCTACTATCGATAGAAGACTTGATTTCTTTCTTTCTTTCTTTCTTTTTTGGTAAGGTAGAAGACTTGATTTCTTATTCTATATACATGGTGAACTAAATATATAATAGAGGAGGATCTTTATAAAACAAACATGATTAGTGTCTTGAAAGAAGTTAAAAAACCCCAAGATGGCAACTAGAAGAAATAACATGAGAAGAACACGTCCGGGCCAAGAACAGCCTAAGGCCTCAACCTTAGCCTGGCCCAACCCTAACTTAAGGCCTGGAAATTCCCAGCCCTGACCCATGTTGCAATCTAGCTTCCTTCAGTCCTTATGCCCTCATTTTAATGTTTCACTTTTTACTATATCACATCTTCTATAGAAAACAAGTAGCTATAACCGGATCAGAATGCTTAAATGTATATCTATTCAATTATGAAACGGATTTAGGACAAATGGCTTGAATTTTTATGGGAATGGACATTGGACAATTGAATTAAGGAGATGGTTATTGAATTTAATTTCAAATTAAAATTTGAATTGAGTACTACTTATAGGTTATCTCAGACATATCTCTCTCTGTAAAAATTCTCCAATTTGGGGCACACAACTTAATTCAATTGGGGATGAGCTTCTAGTAGTGCGATGGCAACCAACCAATGTAGGTCTAGCTTAAATCCAGGGAGAGATTGTGTGTTCAATCCTCCTAACCCCCACCCTCTCTAATGTAATAGTAATGTAACAATAAGTGACCCTCTACTGACCCCTTGTTAGTCTTTGTTTGGCCCTTTGTGGGTCCTTTTTTGTGGGTCTTGCAAACCCCCACCAACCC